>NW_026929552.1:0-132500 GCF_032062105.1 Saccostrea cuccullata | reverse complement strand
AACTTTATTTTCCCGTAATAACGCGAGACAGTGTGCTCGCGAAAATTTAATTCTCGCGTATAAAAGTATTCCTTAAGATTATATAGAGCAATAACCACAATTCGTGAAAATTTTGTCTGGCTAATCAAGAGTCAATGACTATCTCACGAAAAAAAGGTATCACGAAAAATTTAGTGATCTACAGTAATCACGATCACTGCCATCTTCTATCTGAACTCCTGGATTTAAGCAAGGCTATCCATAAGATGACCTGATTCACAGATGATTTGTGTGACTGTTGCAAGACTATTTCAGGATTTGGGGGTTCTATATCAAGTCTGGAAAGTTTTTGAGCATGTGTTTGGAAGGGGGTGTGTGCATTTTCCTTTGACAACTCTTTCATTTCATTGTCCAGATGATGATTTTGAGATGTTAACTTAAGTACATTTTGAACTGTTACTTATTCAAATTTCAGCTTTGTGTCATATTCACAAAAATAAATGATGTTCAAGATCATCAAATTCTTAAAAATTACGGCTTAATTTGAGATTTAAGGAGGCTGGTGGGTCAACAAATTAATCCCAAATTAACCACCAGATTTAACTTATTTTTTAGATACGGTATCTTTTGCTGTCAACTATCATTTGGCAAAGAAAAAATTCACACATTTTACTTTTAAAATTTGATCATTTTTGTACATCTTTATATGGAGCTCTCTTTTTAATGAGATTGAAATAGTCTAAAAATGGCTGCCACCCCCAGCCTCTTTAAATCATGTCTGACAAAAAATCATCTGCATTTTACCAATGCCTGATCATAAGAAATCTATGGGCCAAAATGCTTACATTTTTGAGATTTTTCAAAACTGTAACTATGACATTTATGGTTTAAACAATATGTATCTACAATATATGATCCATCCTCAATCTAAGGTTTAAATTAGTAGCATTTATATGGAAAGTCATTAATTCTTTGTGTAAAATATATATTGACACCTCCTAGGGCTACACCTTTTGCAATGGGAATTGAAAAAAAATAATCTTGTTTTTATGACTAAATGTTAAAAGAATCTGAATTCTTGGACTTCCATAGTACTCTTTGAAGGATGTAAACAAATTTTGTCCCCTTGCAGATAAACTGAAAAGCTGAAAAATTTGTCAAAGCTGACAAAGACTCAAAATAAGCAAATTTTTCACACGTTTCAACAACACTGCCCTTTTTTTATGCTACAAAAACTTTGGTGCTCTGTGATTAATTCACTTTTTAAAAATATTTTATCAGTGTATTGGTAGTCCCATTTAAGGGCAGTCAATATGCAAGATGCCTACCATCTTTTTTGTCAAAAATCAGTTTGGCTAGAGGAGTCTCCAAGGGACATAACTTTTGAACAGTATGATTTTCCTCCCAACATTTATCACACTACATAATGATTTAACAGGGCCCTCACACTTTACATGAACTCTTTTAGAATGGGGCCAGGGTTACATTAAAGAAATGAGAAAATGAGTGAGCTTTTGGGATTTTGTCAAAATCAGTATTATATTATAAGCATTTTATTTTGAGCTTCTGGTGTTTCATTTTTAACTTATTTTTGTTAAGCAATTTAACTCTTGTTCCCTTAGACCTTTTCCTTTATTAAAGGATTGTTCAGATTACAGACAACAGACAAAATTTTTAGGTCTAATCAACCATACAAAAAAATTAAACAGGCAACTGATTTTAGAGTCATTAACATATATCAGGCTGATGTATCCATGTCAAACTACAAGATTTACATAGGAGTTAATTGATTATTTTCACTATTTGTTACTTTTCTTTGATACTGTTGAATCACTTATTTTCATGGGGTCACATTTTCAAGTTTCAAGGGAAAAATTGGTTTATGGGGACTAAATGGAGAATGTTTAGTGGTAATGCATGGGAATTTTTAAATTTCATGGTGGTCATAAAATTGTATGCCTCTCCATGCCTCGAAAACAATGAAAATTAGATCCCCACGAAAATGAGTGATTTTACAGTAATTCTACTCTCTGTATTGCATCTAAGGCTACTGCTATATGTAGGTAGGTGTTTTCAGAACAATCACTATAAATGTAATGTACTATAGCAACAATTCCTCAAACTCTGTCCCTAATGAACTACAGTAAAACACCATTATAGCGACCATGCTTATAATTAATTGATATAGCAAAGTGATTTTCATTCCCCGTGACTGTATTATGCAAGACCTGTTTACCTGTATTGTTGTCTTTCAGTATTTTACATCAGATATGTTGGTGAGATTTGGCATTTACAAGTAAGATTTCACTTTTCATTGATTTTACATATCTAGAGAACAACTACATTTCTGATAACCATTTCAGTCACTCTTTTTTTCAAATACAACACATTTTTGCAACCTGACATGACTTAAATGTTTGAAATCTTTCTCTTTTTTAGTGATTAAAAGAGCATCAAACTGAGACAGAGCTTAACGAAAACTAACTGCTAAAATCCAAAGAGACAGATTCCCAATTTCCGTATTTTTATTATAGGAGAACATGAGTTGTATTTTTTGCATTTATATAATCCATACAAAATATGGCAAAGTAGTAAGAGTAAACAGGTCTTTAATATGTTCAAAATTTTAGGGATATTATTATGTTTATAACAAAGCAAAATTTTAAATTCCAAGCATTTTTTCATAATCGTGTTTTACTGTACTACCCTATTATTTAACTAACTACATTTTGATACGAGTTCTTCATCAGTAATTTCAGTATCAGTGTTTTCAATAAGAGCCGGCAACCGGCAAAATTAACCTGTACGAGAAATTTTGCCGGCTACGAAATTTCCATCATTAGGATTTTGCCGGGGCTGGTACGTGAAATCCATGTGAAATCCATAGATTTTATCGCAACTATTTCCATGATCTAGAGTAGCTTCCCTTGAGTGCGCTCTTTTTTCAAGGAAGTTTGATTAGATCGATAGTGTTATGTAATGGCGTCGCGGACAACGAATCGTTGAGAAACGTGCTGGCGCTGTAACACATGCGTTTGAGATCAAATACATTAAGAGGCATAAAGCATGGTCCCTTCCGAAAAGATATGTTTGTGTTTTATAATTTTCGATTGAAAATTGATTGTGCGGCAGCCTCAGTATTAAGTGAGGGGTTCCCCGGTGAAACAACAGCAAATATATAATTATGCCAATATAATTTTAAGACCTTTCGAAAAAATGTATGAATTCTTACAAAATTTCCTCAAACTGAAAATCTCAAATGTTAAGCTAAGCATAATAGTTACGAATAAAAGTTTTAATATTTTAATCGTGACTCAGATGTAGAAATTCAAGATTACAGAATTTCCTCAACAATGCTCAAACTGAAAATGCAAAAAAATTATTCACATTTATTCGTGTAAGATATCTTGAAATACAGGAACAGTATCATTTTCACATTTGGGAAGGTTTTAATATACTAGTAATTTGTCTCAAATTCCATTTTCTTAATTATTTTGTTCTGGCAATCTGTACAAAATGTCAAAAAAGTAAATCAGTTTAAAGATTAATTCATGAAAAGTCTAAGATTGCAGAATATTTCAATTTTTTTTGGGGGGGGGGGGGTTGTACTGCACATCACCAAGTGTTTAAGAAATCTTAAATTTTTAACTAAATAACTTTTTTAAATATGAATAAAAGTCCTAACCAATTTATTTGAAAGGGACTAAATTTATTTGTAGAATTTTCAGTATAATACTAGTATTTTACCACAGACAATTGTCTGTACTAGAATTTCATACTTAAGCTGTCTATATGTTTTCATAGACACGTAGTTTTCAGAAGAAAAATAACTCAGTCTGTCAAACAAATCTGTGAAAAGTCAAAAATTGTTTTCTAATTGGCTTTTTTGTAGGTAAAATTTGATAATTGATAGTGACAGGAATGTACTTTTTTAATGGCCTGAGAGGTAAGAAAAAGGAGTCGTAAATGCTGAATTTCATTTTCGGCCGGGGGGCTTTGCCCCCCTGGGCCCCCTACCAGGGCTCTGTCCTGGACCCGCTGGGGGCCTAAGGCGGCCCCCAGACCCCTCGCCGATACTGGTTTCCTGCTATTCCATCCATTTTTCCTTCTATTGAAAATCTTATTGAAAACACTGAGTATCTTAAAAGAGCTTATGATCAGGACTGCCGTTGACCACGAATAAAATGTTTTATCTGTACTTACCGTATCACCTTCATCAACATTCTTTTTGTTCCCATTCCAGCTAGACGTACTTCCCTGAAAGCCAAATTTAGCTGTGTGTTATTAAATTAGCTTCTAAAGGATAAGTAGTATGCAAAATAAATTATTATCATAATTCTGGGCACTTGGTGTGAGGGATGAGAGAAAAAAGGTCAAAGTCATGGACCCTGATCCAAGTCTCAGAAAATCAAGAACAAACCTATTTCTCAATTGCTTACCGAGAGATTGAACAGTGTTGCATCAAGATAAATATTTAAATTTCAAAATTAATAAATCAAATTATACAACTTGCATTCCCTATATAGAAACTTAGTGGCCTTGAATCTTAAGCCTTAGCCCTAAAATTAAACTAGTACTACTGGAGTGTAACTGTCATGAGAAAAGGTGACATAAACCCTCTTTCCAAAGTTCTACAATATCCAGTGGAAAACATCAGAGTGTTACTATCGTTTCTAATTCGGCCTTAAAAAAAAAGATAAGGTTTACTGTTGCCCTGCTGACACTAATATTTTTAGCTGAAAAATTCTTTTAAAAATATTGTATATTTGAACATCACAGTTTAAAGGTTATGTCACCTTAAGTTGCTACTTTTGAAGTGGTCAAGATTTTTTAACCTAGTAATATTTTACTGAGATAGAGGAACATATATAATATAACACTTTGGTTTAGTTACTAACCTATTTTCATGAACTACTGTAAAAGTGGAATCTTTGACTAAGTGGAAATGTTGACGAAATTGACTCATGACATATATAATTTTCAAAGTCTCTACTCATCATCGTTAAGCATTTTTGATAAAAATTACTGTTAAATACAACACTGTCAAAGTTTCAACTTGCAATACCAACCCTCAAGTTCACTACAATTTACCGTATATTATCTGACCTAGCCAAAAAACCATCTTATGACCTTCCAAACAAGAAATGTATGTTTTCTAAATGAACACAAGGGAATTTTATTGACTGAAATTCTAAGTCTCTTCAAATCTCATACATATATATTCCATATGTTCAACAGTAGAACATGAAAGTAGACAAACTATTGTATTTCAGCATGTGATATGTGTCTGATACAGTCACTGTTTCTTATATATATGGGAACTTCGCTGGATAGTGAAATACACAAAACTTCAAAGCTTTCTAAGCTTGTGGTCCAAATATTCTAGTTTTAATAGTAATACAGTGGACCTTCAGATATCCGGATGCTTCAGTATCCGGACGATTTTTCATCGAAACGAAATTTTTAAATGTTATTCTGTCTTGTTTAACTGGTGATTCAGATATCCGGATGCTTCACATATCCGGACAAATTGACTGGGAACCAAAGCGTCCGGATAAATGAGGGTCCACTGTACTAAACGCTAGAAAATATTTATTATTGTTTGCAGCTAACTGTAAAGTTTCATGTTACGTCACTATCTTTTTCGTCAGATGCATCCAGCGTAAACAACTCACGTGATTGGTCAACTCAAATTATCAACATTGACACAGAAATAGTCTGATGCATGAGCAACCAATCGGGGATAAGAAGAAAGTTCCAGTCGTAAAGCATGCGGTTAGGAGGTGTGTACAATTTACCTTGAGTGCAGCTGTCAACTAGATCGTGACGTAACATGAAACTTTACAGTTAGCTGCAAACGATAATAATTCCAGTATGCAATGCTGTGCGGTGTTAACATATACTTACAGAAGGACTGGGTTGCTGCTGTTGCTGAGCTCCGCCAGGCGCGTTTTGTGGGGATGAAGATCGTGAAGTGGGGGTTGGCTGACGGCGTAGAGGTGAGGGTGAGGCCTGACGGTGATGAGGGGAATCATTAGGCATCGGGGAGGAGATTCCACCTGGAGGGGGTGGGGTCAGGCCCGGAGGTTGCCCAGACGACATCTGCGGATTCTGAAATATTAGACAACGATTATTACGATTTTCATGACTAAGGATGCACTGTAAGATATGCAGATGATGATGCACTAAGAGAGATTGCACACACACCTGATTTATAGAACTTGAGTTCTAAATATAAACATGATAACGAAATATATAATAAAAATAATTCAGAATCATGATCCTGGAAGAACACATGAAATTTTTTTTTTAATCATTTTTTTTCCTTACTAAAAAAAAAATTAATCTAGTTGATAACAAAACCTCAATATGAGTGCAAGAAAAAAACATACTCCCATACACTAAAAAAGACATTAAAAGTTGACTGTACACCATTTTTAAAATACTTATTTGCTGTTCCATTAGGGGGGAGTCATTTTGTCACAATATGTAATTTATGTGATGACAAATTCAACAATACCACACTTAGACTTACTGGATGGCCAAATCCTGCATTTGGTATGTTGGCTTGGCCTGGCCGTGTTGGTGCACCCATACTACCATAACGGGAATTAGGGGAATATTGCCCAGCACCGAACTGACTTTGTGGTGGCATTTGGTAATTGGAAGGGGAGTAACCACCTCGCGGTTGGTTTAAATCAGACATGTTCTAAATAAAATAAAATATCAATTCTTTAACCTTATTTCAATAATTTTTTAATGAGAAAAGTAAAAATGGTAAATTCAAAAAACAATAACTAAGACCACTGGTTGAGAGAAATTCATAAAGTAAGTGTCCCCTTAATCTGAATTAAAATAAAATACTAACAGATATTTTTTAAGATGACATCTTGATAAATATTCCATTTCCACAGTGACTTTCAGAAAACTATTTTAATTATGCCCAAACTTTCAACTTGAACTTCTGATAAATTTAAAATATCAAAGACAGTTTCTGAAAAGCACATGGCTAATCACCATAATGACTATTGTGAGAGAGTAAATAATTTCTTCAGCGTATATCAGGGGTCGTCTCAAAATCTCAGCTGTCTGATGTTGTAAATGAAGTCAATACCCTCAACCATTCAATTACGTAGACATTCTGTTTACAAATAAATTCATCCTTTACATAGCTGGCATGTTTGCATATTCACCCATGTCACTATTGTGTGCTCTAATAACAAATTATACTCGTTGCTCACTAACATTTATGGAATGGGTTTTTTGTTTACATTTGTAAAAATGATTGTGACATCTGCCCTCTCGACAGATTAGTGCACGAGGTCATTAAGTGCTCCAAATGGGATAAGGAACTATTTTCTTTTATCATATGCAGGATCTACCTGTAATTACACCTGACAAATCTATTCTCACCTGTGATAAGTGGGCTGTGTCTAAACTGATACACATACTATCAAAGTACATATATCTACATACACGTGTAATAGGTTCTTTTTCCAAAATTTACTTTCATACTTAACAGAAATTAAAATTACATGTGCAAACAGCAATAATATGTACTTTTCTTTTTTAAATACAGAAACATAGCAATCCAAATGTCCAAACATATGTAACAGGAAAGGAGAAAATGCATAAAATTATCACTAGTCAGGTGCTCTACCGATTGACATCCAGGCCGATATAATATTCCTCCCTCCTTAAATGGTCTTCGCCCTCGACACAACCCAAGTTTTCTTTTCACCTGCAAGTCCAGGGGAGGTCAACGGCACCAAATCTGTAACAGGAAAGAAAATGCATGGCTGGAGCAATCCAAATGTCCATATCCACGGCCCTAACCATTACACATAATTAAATCCCAATCCTCCATAAAGACCCCCCTTTGTAATTCAATATGAATGCACTCAGTATCTCCACCTACCTATTTTCATGCTTAACTTTTTTTTGCATGAAATTAAAGTCACATGCTATCATGTGTGTACATATAAATTATAAACAAGATTTTCAGCATCTTCTGCAATGAAATGGCAGGGACCTACCCTTCACCTTCAAATGCTTCAATCATATTTCAACATGTTCAAAAAACAGAAAAGAATTTTCATCCACTTTATCAAAGGACCATAATGTATTATTCATTTAAAAAGAGTAGTTTTTTGTAAAATCTAGACCTATAACCCTTACTATCATTGGCTACTTTTTTCTTTCTTTTCATATTCTTGCTAGTATTAAATGATATGTACTGTAAATGTATTTAATTTTGCTTGAGTGTATGTTTAGTGGCTTTGGTGGATAAGAACTTACTTCAACTACAATGCATAATAAATGTATTGTACTTATATACAAAAGATTACATAGAAATTCACAAAATCAAATCAATGCTAACTTCTTCAAAAATCAATTTCCATCAAATATTGTACACACTAAATATTATACATACAGTAACTTAAAGAGGAAATAAAGCATATAAGCAAGTAATGCAGTCTCTCATATTTACCATGTTTACATTGTACCTTCAGTTATGATGGAAATCCAAAATTCTTATTTTATACTCAATTATAAGATCTAATTAGGAATCCATACATTGATAAATTAACTGAAATATCATCAAAATTATTTACTTTTTTAAAACAATTGTGCCTACTTACAGTACTAAACATTTGCACTGAATTTCAACTTTTTAAGTGGTGGCTTTTCCATATATGAGTGAAAAATTCTCAAGAGGGATCTTAAACAACATAATCAATTAAATTTTTATTGACTTGCTGGTCATATGGATCAGTGGTGTAGGATTTTTCAAAAAAATATCACAACAATAAGTCAATATACATGCTACTTTATAGTTATTATTTTAACTGATCTCAATAACTTTCTTATAAATATATGTGAAAGGCATTAAGGGACTCCGACCCTCAGCCAGGAAGGACAACTCTTTAATTTATAATTTAATATATTCATGCAACAATTTTCATTATATGCCTCTCAATGTGCTTCAAGGTTCCTTGCAAAGCTCCATATATCACTTCTAATTTCATGTCATGTTAATAAACATTGGTATCTAAAAATGCTTTTTCGGGATAAAAATTTCTACTTTTTAATTAGATCTTTCTGAGAAGTTCAAAGAACCTTGAAGCACATTGAGAGGCATATAATGAAAATTGTTGCATGAAAATATTTAATTTTCAAGCTTCATTTAAAGACTTTTTGAATTAAATTATAAATTAAAGAGTTGTCCTTCCTGGCTGAGGGTCGGAGTCCCTTAACTTTCATTTTGTCATGTTTAGTACATGACTAAAATAGCCTGACAAAAAAAAAATTTTCTTTTTAAATTCCATGACAAAATGTATTTTTTCTAGTCCTCTTATCCTGTCAATAACTATGTTGACATTTTCTGGAAAAAAGGTTTTCACACCTACCTACCACCCAATAACTGAGTCAGGAGAGGGCAAGTAAACATTATTTTAAAGATGGTCCTAGATGTATGTATGCTAATAAAATTGCACATCCGTAATAATGTGTAAACTACTCAAGACCCTGATCAAATACATTCCTTGCAACTTGTCACTGTGTGATAAAAAATTATCAAGTAATGAGTACACATAGTACTCACAATAGGGCAACTTTAATAAATGGCATCATTCCAGGAAAAAAATAATGAGTGACCATTAAATAAAATAATCATTTTCTCTTGCTACTTATGACTATTTATCAATGGATTTATTACCTACTATTGCACTCTTGAATTCCCAATCAAACATGACATTACCATAAGTATGTATCAAACAGGAAAGAAATAAGAAAATGGGTCAAAGCAAATTGTAGTACACATTACTTTTTTTAACATCTGTCATTCAATATTCAATAATCTAATAAATTCTGACAAGTTAAACATAATCCATTAACCAATAATTCATAAAAGAACCTCAACACTGGCAATCAATCAATGCAGAATCATAAATTGCATTGGCTCTTTTTCTCAAAGGAAAAAAAATGCCACCAAATTCAAATACTAATTGCTTCAGCGATGCAGGCCTTTCAAAATCTGCCGGTACCCGGTACTTTTACCCGGTTGGATTCGTTCATGGTACCGGCCAAAATATTCAGTGGAGAAAAAAAAATCGCGTAAAAATACGATAGGCCCTACCATGTTTTACACAAGCTTTGTAATATTCTTAGACCGTAATGTTATCTAATAACGTTTTTGATTGGTTAGTCAAGAAGATCATTAAAGCGTTTGAATAAATGAAACAAAAGAGATTGCGTAACGCGTCTTATAGATCTTGTCGAAAACGAAAGTAGATTTCGATCCGTCAAATTCCTTCGTTACTGATTTTGACAAAAGCTAATGACTATGGATATATTTTAAATAAATACGGCCAAAAAAAAAATAAAAATAGGAATCCAGGTGTCAGAAATAAAAGTGTCAATTTAAAGCCATGGTAATGAGTTTCACAAAAGATTTTAAGATACAAGGAACTAGACCGCGGAAAGTCTTCAACACAATTGACCGATAGAGAAACCGACATGAACAATAGGTAGTTCTTTGACCACCTCTGTACATTTTGATAGCCTCAACTCTTCAAATTTAAGTGTCAAAACCCGCAGCTGACGATATAAATTTCTTACAGTCTTAAATATCTGCAACTTTCTGATGAAACAAAAGGACATAAAACAGAAACTATTTCTTTTGCCATACATTTAATTCTTTGATTCAGCAGTTTCCTAGTGGTCAAGAGAATGACCTTGCGGACGTTTACTTTCTTCCCAGTATTGTAACCATATCCAGTAAAGTGAGGGAGTCATACCTAAAAATTTTTTGTCTCCAATTTTATGTCATCTTTGAGTAATTTACACATGTATATTATTTTATATGTACATGTACCAGTAAATGAAAAATATGCTGAATTTATTGGTACATGCTATGAAACATATAGTGCTTCTTCTAATTTATTTTTTAATCTGCACTTTAATGTAGAACAGAAATGAATTTCATTTAATGCAAATACAATTTCATTTCTCTTTTATTAAATTTAAATTTTGAATTTCCATTTCCTTTCGTGACTCAATAATTTTTTTTATATTCAAAACATAATTACAACTCAAACCTTGCAAAATTTTTTGAACAAATATATATCAACAAATTGAAATATAGCATAGAACTTAGAAGTTTTACCTAAATCTTATTGTTACTCTGCTCAAATAACTAATTTTTCTATGTAATTCCACCATCCAGTGCTAAATTTCACATGTAAAATGTATTGACCAAAAATAAACTTGGAAACATGGCATAAAAATAACACTGATAACAGCATACTTCTATGTGTCTAGAAACCAGGAAATGCTGTCTGGTGGCTTCTAAATTTCAAAATTTTTCCGGGGGGGCATGCCCCCGGACCCCCCTAGCGAGCTCACGCCTTTGGCGTTCGCCAAGTGGTACCTCCTATTTTTGATAAAGTACCACCTTGTTCAAATCTTTTTGAAAGCCCTGGCGATGTAAACACATGTTCAAATCAGGAGCGTAAACAAAGCATTGTCAGTGAGTGCATTGCCATTGATACAAGACCTACTTATCTTCCTAGCCAATCTGCAAATGGGAAGGTTAGTGAACCTTAATTATGTAACAGATTGATAAGCCATAATTTCAGCATTTGGCGGGGATTATGAATCTGTGAACTGTCAGTGATTCTTTTTCTGTGATAAGAAGAAAGAAAATGACCATACCTGTCCTCTAAACCCTGGCCCTGGACTGTTCATGGATCCGGGGTGGTACCCCATGGGTCTCTGATGAGCACCCCAGGGCTGCTGCATGCTGTAAGCCGATGGGTTACTCATGTCATTCATTCCTTTCTGAGGGTAGTCACTGTAGTTGTTAGGCTGCATTCGTTGCGACGTGCTGGATGTAGACTGAGTCTGTAAAAGTTGATTAAGAGTAGGAGTGGGGCCACTTTGTTGCGATATACTTTGCCCCGACATACGTTGTTGATATGGGGGCATCATTGGGGCCCCTGGATTACCCATGCCCGCCCTCATCCCAGGCTTCATACCCATGGGCATGCCTTGTCTAGGGTACTGTCCCTGAAAGTTTGCGTTTTGATTCATATAATCCGAACTTCCTGTAGCTCCGCCATGTTGTTCACCAGGGTTAAAATTTTCACGATTATAAGGGCTGTAGCCCTGCATTTGACTAGGATGAACGTTTTGATTCATTCTACCATAACCTTCCATACCTATCGAAGATGGGGGATAATTGTTCATATCTGCATTCATATGAGAACCATCCATGAATTCGCCTTGTGTCGAGTTCATGTTTTGTTGGCCACCATCTTGAAACGAGTCCATTGTGTTCGTTTCACCAACTTGATTCGGTGATCTAAGTTTTTTGTTCATCATAACGCGACTTAGTCCTTTAGCAGGACTGTCATTCTCCGTGTAAACACTTACCAAAACTTGTTGACAGTCGGCTGAACTCCGATCTATCCAAGTTTTTGTCCTTTTTGTTTCCACAGTGAAGTTGTTTTCGCATTATGCTGTCTACCCACCCAAAGTAAGGACGACTTGGTCGTCGTCACTCATTTTTTCAACGTTTCCTTAGCACACACAATTAGTTTTCAAACGTCAACACACGTGTTTTGTTGAATGTAAGGCTACTGTGGGGAAAACTTAGTCGGATGGCAGCATGGTCTTATCATACTTAATGCTTTTATTCTACACTTCACTTAGCGGGAATATCAGAAGAATCAAATAAATTCATACGCATTTTCAACAATGTTATATGCATGCATTCAAACCAGCTACTTAGACGTCTGTAAATTCATAAAAGTTCTCTGAATCATTTTCTGATCAAAAACTCACATTTTCATCCGGTGATATTCCCTCAAACAAAACAGGGATTTCTTTTTCTTAGATTGTCCACTGAGCGGATAAACACGAAACTTGGGTAGTGATACGGCTCAGGCATTCTTTTCAATACCGCTGTTTCAATTAGCTGTTACATTTTACTCCCCTCTTATCACATGTTTTTATTTTCAGTTTCTTTTTGTGTATGCCCCTCCTAGAAATCCTTCCTTCATATCATTATATTGTCATAATTTTACAAATTTTTTAAGACTAAAAAAGACATATTCAATTGACTTTAAATTCAATTCTCAAAATAATCTTATGGAAAAGGGCGTAAATTGAATCCGCCAAAACTGCTTAAGGCTTTTCAAAACTGACGTCAATGAGACGGCAAGTCTAGTATTATTGAGCACGCTAATGCGAATCTGTTGGTTTTTGCCTTTCGTTAATATGCGTATACAAGCTAACTGATGAACACACGATATTTGACTAATATAATGAGTAGTGTTACCTATGATAAGATTTTCTTTTCCCGAAAAGTATAAAGAACGTGAAAAGAAAACGAATTTTAAGGGGTAAAAATAAATTTTAACTAAACTGAAAACGGCTGTTCCCGTTATAAAACAACCTCCCTATACACATCCACTCGCGGCGTAGGCTCTGAATATTTCAGTGTTGAGTTCGTAAGGTCGGGATTGGCAAACACAACATGCTATGGGCAGATAACCACTATAATTGACGCTGTGAAAATAAACTTCGATTCGTATCATGAAATTTCCATAAGGGCTAGCATGGCCTTACAGACTCGATTTAAATAATTATACTACTACACGCTATAATTAAAAGAAAAAATATTTTGAGTGGAATTTCATTGTGCATGCCTTACTAGAGTTTTTTTTCCCCAGATATTGAAGAAATAAATCAGTAAGATATTTTTCTTAAGCACATATATGTGAAATATTTACTGATTATTTGCATGTTTTGTGTATATATTTAAATATACGTTCAAAAGCTTACAGAGAATCAAAATACCACAATTCATTTTTTTTTTTTTAAATAAAAACGTAATTGGTTGATTTAAATTGATTGTGACACATCAAATCATATTCAAAGTACCATCAACGTACCATCTTATATACATGATTTATATACATGTTTAATAACTATTTTTGTCTTAGTCGTAAGATTTTTGTGAAAAGGGCCACTGGATTGAATGACTTACACATAGCAGTGGAAACAGTGGTAGGGGACGGGGGTGGAGGTTGTCTTCAGAGACCTGGCCCTTAAGTCAAAATTTCAATCATCTGTAAAATATGTAAAACTTGTTAAATTAATTAAACTCTTTATTTGCATATGATAGCACGTACTAGATTGATAATGCCAAAATTAGAAAGCTTTTTTTTTTTTTTTTGAACTGTTTAACTTCTAAATAATATCAGCATTAAATTTTCTTTTTACCTAAGCTTTAATAGATACTTTATGATTCTATTTACAGCCAGATAGATCTTCCAGCTAACTAACTGTTTGAATTTCGATGAGAACTAATTGTGTTCCTTTGTTAGCCGACTTAAAATTTCTTTAATGAAAAAGTTATTCAAAAACTTCTTAACGCTGTGACCTTCATCTCGACAATTAAATATATTGACGATGTTTCATCTTTATATTTTATTGTTCCTTCTGGGTAACTGATTCCACCTGTAAACTGTTTGGTCTCATTTCAGACAAAGGTAAAATATCAATATTGCATACAGTCTCTCACTTAATTAATGTTTTTCATATCTTAATGACCTTTTTTTTTTTAAAAATGATATTAGATTAAAGATAGAAATCGGGGCTACTTACATGTACATGATTTTAATAATTTGAATTCAATGGAAATGCGTCATTTTTACATGATGATGAAAAGTACGGGAAAGGGAGTTAAATCAATTACACATGTTTGACATCATAATGGATATAGCACCAAAAAGACGGTCTAAACTTAATTCTGCGAACTAGGGGTATTTTCCATTATACAGGCATCGATCTACGCATCCTCACCATGACATCTTATTTATTTTTACATGCAAGCTATCACGACGTCATGAAAATACTCTTTCCCCATATGAACTATCATTACGTCATTATGATATTTTCCGTATCGTAAACTATTTTTGAAAGATAGACATACACATCCATGTATGTACGTAACACTCTGCTTTTTTCTGTTAAAAAAAAGAACCAAAAAAATTATTCAGAAAGTATCAAGATGGATTCAGCAAATGATATCGCAGGTCAGATCTGTTATTTTTTTTTTTACATGAAAACTATTATGACGTCACAGAAGCTTATTTACAACAGTACTTTTCCCAATGTGCATATGAACTATTATGACGTCATATTAAGAAGCTCATTATGACATCACAATACACTATCCATAATTATGTCATTTTAACTATTTTTGAAAGATAGTTATACACATCACAGGCACTTGTTTCGGAAATAAATTTTTAAAACCCATATAATAATAACTCCGAATTACACTCAGTACCCCCTTCGATCCTCAGAAACGCACTCATTTTCAGCTGAAATGCACTGGCAAAATGTTTATATCCATTGTCTTCTATGGTATTTTGAAGTAAGGACTTGATCCTTGCGTCGCGGGTTCGAATCCCACTGTAGAATGTAGAGACCTGTCCTTCGAATGATACCATATAAACCGAGGTTCCGCGTCAAAGTAGGTGCTGGCACAAAAGAGATCCCTCCCTGCTCAATGGCCCCCAATGCCGAATAAGGGGAAAAAATGCAACTTTCCCTCGGCAAGTGGTGGTGGAGTGAAGAATTCTCGAGAGGGACGTTAAACAATGTTCCATCAATCAATCAATCTACGATAATTTATCTACACGACCATATATTGCAAGCATGTCTTTGCTTTCAAAAATCTCCGTAAAAGTGGAAAAGTCGAACTCAACCACAAAACGGTATGTGCTTATCTCGGACAAAGAGCAAAATAAAAAAAAAAATGAATGGGTGAAAAAATTCAATTCCAGGTTTCAAATATTGCTTTGAATAAATAAAATTTGATTATGTCTCTTTTTCCGTAAAAACTACGACATTTTCTCGATGTAATTTTAGACATTCAAAATCTCTGTGCGGGATCAGCACAAACCTTTTCATGAAATTCTTTAAACTTTCTCGTGGGCAATCCTTTTCTACTATAAAATGTATTAATTAAATATCAGAGTATTATGTACTAGGTGGATATTCAAGGGTAGAAAGTTTGGTCCTATTATATTATGGATGGAAATCCTTAATTAATAACGGCAAAAATAATGCAATAACGTCAAAAATATGAGCTCTTTACCCCCATGAAATGCATAGTTTAGGCCTACGAAAGGATCTAAATTTGCCATGCACATTTATTGAAAACATATTTAAAACATAGAATTTTGCATTTAAAATTCTATGCACTACATGTATTTTAATTGCATGACATATAGTTATATTTAAGGAGAGGAACTCGTAAGTTGAAAGAACTTGTTTCCAATCCTTTTGTTTATACAATAAAATATGTTCAAAACAAAACATATTTAACTAATGAAACAGACCTGAAAGGAGGAGGAGCATGCTCCAAATGATATATAAATTTGTCGACATATATAGTAAAGATACAAAAAGTTTACTTAACGGATGTGATCCCTCAAAAATTATGTCTAAGACCCCCTCCTCCCCATTTTTTTGTTTCAAGAATAATGTTTGATCCCCCTTTCAAAAAAAAAATTAAATGGCTTTCTACGGACCCTCTTTTATAATTTGTATCTGTACAAATGTGTATTACCCCCCCCCCCCCCACACACACACACACACGGTATATAAGAAACCAAATCAGCGATTTGAAAGATCATCTTTTTCCACACACATCTAGCAGGAAAACAAGTTGCACGATAAAACTGAGGAGCCAGTCCTACATCAAACTGCAAAATTCACGACTCTAGTTCTAACGTTCATATACCGCAGGGAGAAGGGAGAGTTTCCGTCTCTCAGTGCCTGTCTCACCATCAATCCGCAAGATTGCCCTACAAATCCACGGCATCCAACTTCCACTGGAAGACACCATATTCTCCAGCTCCGTTATTGACAGTCTACAACCAATTCCTGGTACTTTCATTTTCCGCTCATGGGCTTCTTCAGTTCTGTTCTCCAACGGCATTGAAAGTGGTAGAATGTTTGCTTCGTGATCGGGAGGCCCGGGTTCCATTCTCTTTCATGGCGCCGCGTCAAACCTAAGACGTAAACATAAGTAGTGACTGTTCCTTTGCCAAGCGCACGGCACTAGAAGTGCCAAGTGCCGAGCTCTTCTAGTCTTTCGGACATGACCTTAAAAACGTAGGTCCCGTGTCACGGTATTCGTGGGCACGATAAAGAACCCTCACTGCTCAATGGCCCTGAAAAGGGTCTCAATTTGAAGCCCTACACCGGCGTACAGTGACGTCTCTGTATGGCCTGTCTAAAACTAAGATTGCAGACTGCAATGGGCGCCCTCATGTTTCATATTGTCAGATTGGCTGGCGTTGGCAAACCGACTTTAGATGGAACTGCAGTCTCTGCGGCTCTGTTATCTAGATTTCTTTCTAAGATAACTTCTGTCGGGTTCCTTCAAAATTTAGCCAGCATCCCTGCTTCTTCATACTGCACCATTCTTGTGTGTTCTTCGACGGTGTATTTCCTACCTGCCTATTGCCACAATTTCCACTAGGTCGGCTTGTCTAAGGCGTGACTCTGTCTCCTGTACTGTGTTCTTTGCAGACCGTCTTGATGTTCACTTTTGCCTCCCTTACCTTGGAATCATTACTATGGTGCAAAATCAGATACTCCCTGACCTTGAATTCCTCAACAGTGATGTTAATTGTAATTGCAACTTTGTTTTTATGCTGTACAAACCAATGCTGCTGAAGCTTCTGGGAACTGCCATCTTCGAAGGTACTGATCCGTCGCTCCATCGATTCAACTGATGTCAGTGGTACATCATTCACAAGTAGAGTCCAAAGATTTCGTTGAAATACGCCATATTGGGATATCTATGCCTTGTATTTTCCTGGTGAGACAATTTTGTCTGTGATGTTCATCCAATTCTCCAGTTGATTAATGGTGCCACTAACATTCTGTTTATCTCTCAGTGAATCATAAAATGAACTCTGTTAGGCACTTGACCGTTTTTTTCTGAGACTGATGGGATAATCTCTTCTTCAACCCTGAAATTCTCTCCTGTGACTTTCCCCTTTCCAATACGAGGCTCCTAAACTTTGTTGACTCGATCTTCATACAGGCCAAACAAAGGATATATTATATCTCCTTCAAGGCCCATTTTGCCTCTATGATAGTCTTTGTGTTTATTGCTTATTGTCATATCGTCCATGAACGCTCTGACAGGGGGCTATCTCACGCCTTCCTCTGTTTATCTCCGCCACCGAATTTAATTGTGAATTGTGAACCGGAATTGAAACCTGTCAAGTAACTCTTAAGCAGCGTTCGTATCCCTGTCTGGCATATGATAGCGTTGTAGTGTACTTTGGACTGGGCATGGAACCATTAGCATCGGCTAGATCCAACCATATTACTGCCAGTTCTTTCATCTCTTTAGCTTTCCGTATAATCTCCGTCAGAACACTTGTGTGCTTTACACACCCCGAGACCCCTGGCACTTCTCCTTTCTGCACAGGTCTATGTATTTGTTAAACAGCATATAGGTTGTCATCCTCTTGGCCATATGAGCCAGGAAAAATTTTCCTTCGGTGTTCAACAGGGAAATGGTACGGAACTGCTTAAGTGACTTTGAGTTTCCTCCTCCTTTGCAATGAAACATCCCTTGGCTAGGGACCGGTCACGATAACCCAGTGGTAGAGCGTTCGCTTCGTGATCGCGAGGCACGGGTTCGATTCTCGTTCGAGGCGCCGCGTCATACCTAAGACGTAAACATAGGTAGTGACTGTTCCTTCGCCAAGCGCTCGGCACTAGAAGTGAAAGTCACGGGTCTTTCGGATATGACCTTAAAAACGCAGGTCTCGTGTCACGGTAGGCGCTGGCACGATAAAGAACCATCACTGCTCAATGACCCTGAGTGCCGAGTATAGGTCTAAATTTGAAGCCCTTCACCGGCAAACGGTGACGTCTCCATATGAGTGAAAAATTCTCAAGAGGGACGTTAAGCAATATACAATCAATCAATCAATCCCTTGGCTAGGTGCCAACTGTCAGCTAACTGCCCCTTCCTCCACACAACTCTAAGATGTTTCCATATAGATTGAATTAGTCTCGGACAGTTCTTGTAACTTTGTATGGGATTCCGTCTAATCCTGGTGATGAAGCAGCTCTAGACTTCCAGATGACATCTTTGACTTTATGCAGCTTTAATTCTATATCGTCGAACAAATAATTTGGATTGTTATGTTTAATTAGCTTCTCAAACTCTTCTAAATCTTCTTCCCCCTGGATCGCTATGTATATCGTTCAAATATTGTTCGAATTCCTCTCTTCCAGGTGTTAGCTTTCCCGATCCTTTGATATTTGCTGCCTAAAAGTCCTGATGTAAATTGGAATGGGTTGGCTGTAAATCGTATCGTACTCTTGCTCTCGCTCACTCCTTCCTTCTTTTCCTCATTCTGTCTGCCCTTTTCATGATCTTTAGTTTCTTTCTAAGGTCCCTCCTTAATTCAGTCAAAGCAGGTCGTTCACCCTCCTCTGAAGTTCTAAATCGTCTTGCCAGCTGTCGCAGTTCTCGCCTCATGTTGGCCATCCCTCTTTGTCTTCTGTTCTTATTCGCTTCTCCTCTTGGTTGCTGCTTTTCCTCCTTTCCAAAATCTGTCCACTACTTCGATATACATTATCGTTACCATGCCTTCGATGGATCTTTTTGTCTATTCCTCCTTTCAGTGATGCGTTTAAGATTGTGTCTACATCACTATCAAACCTCTCTCCAATTCTTCCTTTTTGCTGCTAGCTGGCCATTTGACCTTCGCTTTCCTTCTCTGATTCTGCAGGCTGCCTCTTGGGCTTGCGTGTCTGCTCATCTAGCATTACCCCTTCTCACTGAATTGGAGCGCATCCCATCTTTCCCATATGTATTTTCAGCCCCCGCTCTTTCCACAACTAAATCTGCTCAAATTCAAACTCTCAGTTCTAGGTCTGTTTGGTGTTGTTTCGTTACATCAAAGTTTATCATACTGTTGATTTACATGTATCCATTGGACAAATAAAACGTTCAAAATGATTAAATTTAAACAATGTTTTTACGATGTGGGTAATACGCTGTAGAAGTCAATATTAAAGAAATTCCCCTAGAACTGCATTAAAATATAACATGGAATAAGTTGAATAAACGCGTTTTGATTTTTCCGACAAAATGGTGAAAGTTGACATAGACGAGTAAATCGCAGGAAACATGCTTTTATTTCTATTGGCAGTGACGTATCATTGTTTTTTAAGGGAGGAGGGGGCAGTCAGAGAAAAAAACCAACGTACCTGAAAAAAAACCTTATGAATAAAATAAATAAATAAATAAATGTTAAAAAAAAAAAATAAAAATCCTATCTCGTGGGGTGTAGTGAAAATATTTTTGTACCAATTAAAAAGTGGTGTGTGTTGGGGGGGGTGTTCAGCATTTCAAGGTACATTTCAGTAGTAAAAGGTAATGTGCAGAAAATAGAAGCCCCCTCCCTCGATGCTACGTGGCTTGTTGGAAGGCTGTTTTTCGTATGTAGTTTACATTTAAATTACTATAGTATCTCACCGTGTCCAGACGCTGCTGTAATCATAAGTGATGTTGATGTCGATTTTGTCATGTTATATTGAAGAACTTTCGGAACAATAGCGTATTAAGGTATCCAATCCATAACAGCCTCAAATTCAATGCATTTGAATGCATAACATATACATATTACTGAATACTCAGTATATAAACATAGTCTTCGTGTTTTAGAATAAATATGCAGGAGCAAAAAATGTGTATTGATTTTTTACCTTGACCCGTCTTTGAAGCGTTATTCACCTTTGCTTTCAATCAATAATATTCATTTCTAAAAAAAAATCTGGTGAACAAATATTTTTCAACCTATATATTCTTATTTCTTAATAATTATCATCAACATCATTGTTCGTTACACCATGTGGTGTGTAGGGCAGCAACAAACTTCCTCCACTCTTGTCTATTCTGGGCCAGCCTTGTCAATGATCCCAAATTCTGATGCATTGCTTTTATCTCGCTTTCAACTGTCCTTCGCCATGATGTTCTATGCATCCCCCTCTTTCTTTTGCCCTCTTGCGTCCAATGCAGTGCTCTTCTAGTCGTTGACTGGGGGACTTTTCGGAGAATATGTCCAATCCATCTCCATCAGAGTTTGGTAATGATTGTACCCTTGTCTGCATCTGCTCAGCAGGTCTTGATTTGGGACCAAAAAATCCTTAGTATTCGGTGGAGGCAGGTGGTAGGGAAGGATCTGTCTCTTTTATTCTCCAGCATTCCGATCCATAAAGGAGAATTGATACAACACAGCTCTGGTAAATCTTCGGCTTGCTGCTGGTGCTGTACTGTGCAGACCTCCAGATGTTATTCATTTCCCTAAATACTCTCTTGGCCTTGCCAAGTCTGTTGTGGATGTCCTCCTTTGTGCCGCCCTCGGGTTTGATACTACCCAGGTAAATAAAGTTATCTGTCTGGCGTAGTTCTTCACCATTGACACTAACAGGAGCAGGCAATTCCACATTAAGTGTCATTGTCTTCATACTGATGCGAAGTCCCACTTGCTGTCCGTAGGTTTGCAGCCTGTTGGTCGTCTCTTGGAAATGTTGGTGTGTGTGAGACATTAGCACAAGGTCATTCGCAATTTCCAGATCCTCCAATTTTGAGAACAAGCCCCAGTGGATTCCCCTTGGAGAGTTTCCTTTTGTCTTCTGCATGACCCAATCGATGACCAAGTTGAATAATACTACAGGCATTACGCATCCTTGTCTGGCTCCAGTTTTAATATCGAAGAAGGTGCCATTGTGTCCTACTGAGTATTGGAAGTTGTTATAAAAACACTTTATTAGGTGGACCATTTTGGATAAAATACCACAATGACGTAGGATGTTCCAAAGGCTATCTCGGTGTATGCTGTCAAATGCCTTTTTAAAGTCCACAAAGTTTTCAGCCCATTTTTCTCTTCTTGTTCTTTCTCTGTTGTCAATAGTGTTCCATGTTTGTCCTTGATAGGTCCTCCTGTGTTTCCTCTAAATTTACCACACACTTGTTTTGTGATCTTGTGTACTCTCCCTTGCTCTCCCGTACTGCTGCTTCCTTTGCCTCAGCTGCAAGTTGGTCCATGACTTCTCTCTTGTCATGGCGTGCAATCTTCTGGACTCTCTTGTTGGCCTCACTAAACAGCTCCTCATGCCTCTCACGCAGTCGTGGGTACTTGATCTTCAGCATCTTTTTCTTGATTTCCTTTCTCTCCTCTATAGCAATTAGAGTCTCCTGCTGGATCCAGTCTTTTTTGATGTTTCTTTTGCAAACGCCTAGCTTCTTTTTGCTGCTTTCAGTGTACAATTGGGTCACTTGCTTCCAAGTGTTGTCCATATTGGCCTCCTCACCTTTATCATGTGTGTCTTGCAAGATTTGGAATCTGATTCTTAAATCAATGATGAAGGCAGCCTTCGTGGTGTTGTCCCTCAGTCTCTGATTGTCAAAACGTGTTTGAGTGTTAAGCCTTACTTCAGCTTTTTTCAGATTGATCTTAATGAGTGCTGTCACCAGGTGCTGGTCGCTGCCTACGTCTACACTCCGCTTGACCCTAACATTTAATACAGAGCGTCTTCTTATGCAATTGATCATCAGATGGTTAGTCTGGTTTTTGTCCCTTCCATTCGGTGAGTTCCAGGTCAGCTTGTGGATATCACGATGTGTGAAGAAGGTTCCTCCTATCACTCGGTTATTCATAGCACAGAACTCCACCAGTCTTTCGTCATTATCGTTCCTGGTCCCAGCCCCATGCTTTCCCGTTACTCTTTCATAGTCAGTGTTGTCCTTTCCGACCCTGCATTGAGGTCCCCCATGATGACAATGTTTGCACTAATTAATCTATTATTTATGGGCTTCCATTCCAACAGGCACCCCTCTACACCTTTCCTGAGTATGACGGCCATTCCTTCATGGTGTAGGTTGTCATCTCTCCCAGAGAAGAGGACAGTTTCTCCGGCGGTGGATTTCATCTTTCCAGATCCCGTCCATCTGTTCTCACTCACACCTAGAACATGGAGGTTATACTGTCTCATCTCAGATGTTACCTGTGCCAGCTTGCCTGTCTCGTACATTGTCCTCACATTCCGGTGCCCTAGTCTGAGCTTGATTGTGGTGGTGTTCAGGTCCTCTCCCATTCTGGTAACGTCCTTATGGCTTTGATTGCCAGCATTCATACGAGTCTCATTTAACTCGGAAGGCCTTTCACACGATGTAGTAAAGGTTTTTCTTGTTGCTGTTTCGGTAACTTTCTCCTTTTACAGGGCAGGGTTGTTAACCCTGCGCCCAATTCCCAACCTGGAGGACCAGGGTATATGGTGTCCTTCCACTAGATCTATGGCTTTAAATGTCTAAAATATGTCCGTGATTTTTCAGTAAGAGTTTATCTTCTCCTAGGTAGCTGCCTTACCGGGCTAACGTCCCCACCTGGACGGCCATTTTCCGTGGCACGGAGAGAGTTGCCAGAAGTGTGGTTACACCAACAGCCTCATGGTATTTACTCCAGATTTCTGTAGGGTTTACTCCTTAGTCTTTCCTTCTCCCAAAGGTATCTACAAGACAGTAGTTCATTGTTGGGAACTAGGATTACAGGCACCAGGGCATATCCACTCACCGTGGGCCATACATGCAGTGCATTTATGGGCCTAGTCTCCTCCAAGACCCTGCATGTGGTTCTGCTTGGGATTGCAAGGTACCCAATATCCATCTGCTATCTCGAGGTGGATCCCATATCTGGGACACATAGGTCTAACTATGGAGAGGTTGCAACTGGCAGGGAAGACTGTCTTAAAAATAAGATTTTGCTTATTTTTCACAGCAAGCTGCTAGCCAGGGGTGGAGCTGAAAGCGAGAGTGACAAGCATAGACGCAGACAGACACACACACTCTACGCATCACACAGCCATTTAGCAGACTTTATTAATTATATATACTTCTTTCCACCATAGCATTTTTTGATATTCATAGTATTCATTTTTTTCCCAAAAATATGCTTTTCCTCATAAACCTCATTACATTTTTATGCGCCCGAATCGATAGATCCGAGGCGTATATTGTTTGCATGTCTGTTTGTCTGCTGAAAACTTTAACCTTCGCCATAACTTTTGAACCTTGAGATATAGAGACTTCATATTTAATATGCATATTCCACTAATAAAGTTCTTTCAAAAGACACCAAGGTCAATGACCTTGTGACCTTGACTTTGACCTACGTGCTAAAAATAGCTTTTACAAACTTTTGCCATAACTTTCGAATCATATAAGACTTCATATTTGGTATGCATACTTCACTAATAAAGCTCATACAAAATGACACCAAAGTCATTGACCTTGTGACCTTGACTGTGACCTTAATGCTAAAAATAGCTATTTTCGAACTTTTGCCATAAAATTTGAACCATAGGAGATATAGACTTCATAAAGGTATGTATACTCCTATACTAAAGTTCTTTCAAATAGCATTAATTCAATGACCTTGTGACCTTGACTGTGGCCTATATGCTAAAAATAGTTTTTTGCTTTGTTGCCGCCGGGCGCAAAGTGTTTCACGAACACATCTTGTTCATTCATAAATTACTGTTCGAGTAATTATATTTTTGAAAATTTCTCTGGTAATCCTCTATCAACTGCTTTGAATTAATTTCAGAGTATTTCTTACAGGACAGATATCTAATTACTAATTACTAATTATTAGATGTCCTATAATATGACCTTCATTAAAGGTATGTACTTATTATTTTCGAAACTTCGACATTTCCCTTTTTATATCGAAGACATCATAACGCATAATCCACCTTTGTTCCAATTAAATACGATCAAAATATAAAACAGAAGTTTTCGACTATTCGACTATCTATCGAATGGGATCGCACAGTTTAATCTTTTGCATTTAATTATTTAAAAGAAGTTTGATCCTTTGCATTTAAAAATCAGGTACACTTGTTATTAAATTATTAAAAATAATTTTTCCCTATACCTATTAATTAATCGGTGTTTTGTAGGTCATGTAGTGTTTTGGAATATTTTGCAACAATGGATCTGGCGACTATCATTACAGATGAGAGATAGAGTTTATAGAAAGGAGGGGTTCGGGAATGAATTATATGTATTCTCTTTAAAGTTTGGCAGGCCGCGATGTAGGCGAAAACCTGTCCACTAGGGAGTAAATCTCAATAAATAGATATAAAACCATAATTTGAAATAATTGTAACCCCAATCAGTCATAATTTACTATATTTTTATTTTATGTTCTTTCAAACTGTCTTTTAGCAAGTTTAGGGCCTTTTAAGAATGTTCGGGGTTCGTTTTGGTCCTATGGGTAAATCGACACAGTCGAAATAAAGCGTGCACGCTACTCTGAATCCTCTGTCCTTTGAACGCTTGCAAAATGGCAACTGGTGGTGAAAGCAATCCTAAGACACTTCTTCCCTTGGTTTATGACTTTCTAAAAGAATATTGCCAAGATGTCGCTGAAGCATTTAAGAAAAAATTAAAAACCGTATGTTTTGATTTATGATTTTATACAATGACATGGAGTATTCGCATTCAAGTGTTGTTTTTAAGCTAACCAAAACAAAAGCACGTGTTACGTATTTAGCCACGTGCATTTTTTTGGTAGAAAGATTGGTGTGTTTTGGGTCTTTGATTATCAGATTTTTACTTTCTTTACAGAAGCCTCCTCCTGCAGGATCACCAAAGCTTCAGCAAATATATGTACAGTGGTCGGCAGCAAAGTAAGTAGTTAGAATAATCTAACTGTGTCTCGGTACAGGCCCTCACCACAGTTAGAATACGTCCCATATACTTGTAATGTAGCAAATCGGAGCGGATCCGCTCCGAAACGATTTTGAAGAATATAAAATGATTTGCACTGGGAATAACTACCAAAATAATCAAAACAAACCTTCTTGAGATTGCTTATGCCTTTTATCCCAAAAAATAATCCATATAAATACGAAAATCCAATTAATTTTTTCAACGTTTTTCTCTCGATTCAAATTACCGGATATGTTTACATTCGGAACTCTCTAGATTGTTCCAAGTAAATGCACTATGCGAGTTATCGCCCGTGTTTCTTTCTGCTACATTACGAATACACGGAACGAATTCTATCGTTAAACCGGGTCCGTAGGACAATATCATTTTAACGATAGAACATTCTATCTACAAAGTAAGTAGGGGTCGTTGATCTTCAACAGGTTGGGCACAACCTACCAAATGGTCATTCATCCCCCGTTTGGTAGTCAATCTCCCTTATCGGTGGCGAAATTTACTGACCATTTGGGGGAGAAAATTGGTTGTGTTCAATTCCATGGAGTTGCGTGGAATGGCACATAATTTTAAGATATGTGGAATAAAATATAGATATTTATCGTTGTTCTGAGTGAAAAAAATTGGAAATTCAACATGCAATTTTTTGTGAAAGATCGTTCAGTCAAAAATTTGACTGAGACGTCTCATTTGTAAACAAGTGCAATATCTCTCGGTTTTTATACTTTAAAAGGAAATTCTCTTCTTCTCCAATGATGCTGCACCTGTCAATCATGTTCTTTACTTTCTATTTCGATTAACTGGGCAATCAATCAGATAATGCAATCATGTTCTTTACTTTCTATTTCGCTTTTAAATAGTGCAAACCAGTGAAAACGACGATCTTTTTTCAGCCTGATCAAAAGTTGGATTTAACTACAGAGGCACATTTTTGTTAATTTTCAATTAGGAAATCAAAAGAAAAATAAGTTTTCGCCTTTATTTCATTTTATTTTGTATGCCTTTGTTCTATAACAATAATAAATGCAATTGGATTGTGATATAACTATTGTTTTAAAACTAGTATGTACTTGGTACAAAAACAAGAATAATTGCAAAAGTCACTTTGTGAATCTTTTATTGAAAATTATTTATTAAATAAATTAAACTCATCAGTTGTATGCATAGTAAACCACAAAAGGTCGCATGGAATCTGCAACTTCATCCTAAAAGAAAAATAACAACAAATATTTCGTTCAACTCTAGAAAAATATAACTTTATAGCAGTAATTGCCCACCATACCGGTAAAGCATGAGGAGCTCGTGTTTGACAGGATTTTATGGAGATATATATTTACAAAAATCTAAATATAGATTGAAAGTTAACTTATCAAGAGTTAAACCACTGGACAAAATTGAATTTTTATCCAAAATAGCACAATAATTTTTTTGGATCGATTGATCAAGAAGTTCGGCTGTTACGGAAAAATATGGGTATCATTTTTACAGAAGTTACGGAGAAATTGCATGCACATGGAAATTCCACCGATTCATGTTAATTGTGCGAGGAACATGTTCACTAAAATTCCCCAATGCCTATGCAAATGACTTTTGCTTTATTTTAATGAAAATTGCTGAAATAGAATAAAAAAGTCCACCACTTGGTCAGTTAAATTCGACACCGATTGTTTACCGAACGGGGGATAAAGGACCATTTGGTGGGGTGTGCCCAACCTGTTCAAGTGTTTTAGACATGGTCTGGCAGGATTTCTTGATGAAACTTTATGGGCAATTCTCCCATTACGTTAACAGACCTTTTCACAAAAAAATACAGCGATATGTATTTGTGAAGAACAAAATCGGAATACACCAGTTAACCAATAATTTTGAACTGCACGAGTGTTAAACATATAAATTTATGTCATAAGATTTAAGCAGTGCAATAAACAGAATTTTTCTGAAAAATGGTAAAAAACTTAACTTTTTCATATTGCAGTTTGTAGCAATTTATTACCATTGGTGACCAACAGTAATGAATTGGTACCAGTAATCATCTTGGCAACTGTTGGAATAGTGCAGTTTGTTATTTTCAATTAGAGGGATCAGTTTAAGGGTACTTAAGATCTGTTTTTTCATGTAGATTGGGTGACAAAAGAAAACTGAATTCATCTGATGGTTCTCCAGCCTCAAAGAAGTCAAAACAAAACTCGTCTTCAAGTGACTCCTCAAGGTATGTTAGACATACATAATACAGAAAATGATACAGTTTCACATTACTTACCATTTACCAATGACCAGTACTAGTTCTGTAGTGTTTTAGTGATTGTGTTCTTAATCTTTTAATGTATTGAAAAGATTTTCATTTTGTAAATTGATATACTGTAAACCAACTTTTATTCGCGATGACTTTATTTCGCGATTTACTGGGGACAAACGAGTTCGCGATGATAAATTTTTGCGATCAAGCCTTCTTGGATCTTTTATTAATAGACACATACACTTTAAGGACAGGTTTGCTGCAAGAAACATTCACGATGATGAGGCTCTCGGGAACTTCGCAGAAATTTCTCACATGCGAATAAAAGTTGGTTTACAGTATGTCCACAATGACAACCTTAGAAGGTATTCTTAACTTGATGCAACATATTCTCTTTAGTCTATAAGTGGCTGATAATCTTTACAATATATACAGTGACTCTGAAAATGAGACTCCTAAACAAACCCAAAAGAGGGACAGAGAGAGTGACTCATCAGATTCAGACGCCAAACCAGGGAAAAAGAAAAAGATTACCCCTCAAGCTAAGAAACCAGGCACTCCTCAGGCAAAGAAAGGAACTCCAGCTAAAGCACAGAGTGGAACCTCAGATTCCGATTCCGATTCGGAAAGTTCAGATACTGAAAACGATAAACCCAAGGCCAAGAAACCCCTCGTAAAAAAAGCTCCAAAAATGGTTAAAAAGTCAGATGATAGTTCTTCTGATTCGGATTCAGAGGATGAAAAGAAAGTAGCGAATGCTAAAAATACATCTTACAATGCAGTTCCCCCACCTTCCTCTTTGAATAAAAGTAAAAATGCTGCTACACCGAAATCAAAGCCTGGAAAAAAAGCAAATTCTAAACCAGCAACACCTGCCAAGTCAACTCCTGTTAAAAAGAAAGAGGACAGCTCAAGCAGTGATACTTCAGATTCATCTGATGAAGAACCAAAAAAGAAAGTAGCCACTCCTAAAGCACAGCAACACCTGCCAATTCAACTCAAGCAAAAAGTGATACTTCAGATTCATCTGATGAAGAACCAAAAAAGAAAGTAGCCACTCCTAAAGCAACTTCTAAACCTGCAACACCTGCCAATTCAACTCCAGCTAAAAAGAAAGAGGAAAGTTCAAGTAGTGATTCTTCAGATTCATCTGATGAAGAACCAAAATCAAAAGCAGTAGTGCCTAAAACAACTCCAAAAGGAAGTGCAAAGTCAACTCCCGTACAAAAGAAGAAGGCAGACAGCTCAAGTAGTGATTCCTCAGATTCCTCAGATGAAGAACCAGTAAAGAAAGCTGCTACACCTAAAACACCGGCTAAATCTACACCAGCCAAGAAAACTGCAGCCCAGAAAAAGAAGGAGGACAGTAGTTCTAGCAGTGATTCTTCAGATTCCTCTGAGGAAGAACCTGCAAAGAAAGCTACTGCAGCTAAAGCAGGAGGGAAAGTGACCCCAGGAAAAGTAACAACTAAAGGACCCCCCAAATCAGTGGAAGCAAAGAAGACGCAGAGCAGCTCTAGCAGTGACTCCTCTGATTCATCTGATGAGGAACCATCAAAAGCCTCTGTTACTAAGACAGGCAAGAACTCAATCATAAAAGCAGCTCCTAAAAAGAAGAAAGCTGAAAGCTCCAGTAGTGATTCATCAGACTCATCAGATGATGAAACTACAAAAGAGATAACAACACCAAAAGGTGGTGTTAAAGCTTCATCTGCCAAACCAAATCCAACCCAGGCAAAGAAAACAGAGAGTTCAAGCAGTGTTTCATCTGATTCATCATCAGAAGAGCCAACAAAAAAATCAGCAGCTTTAACAACAGTTTCAAAGAAGAAGCCATTGCAGCCCACTCCTACACAGAAAAAGAAAAAAGCAGACTCAAGCAGTGATTCTTCCAGTTCTTCTGATGAAGAGGTGAAACAGAAAGGTGTTACACCCAAAGTAACTACCAAAGGGACACCTGCCAAGTCAACTCCTGCTAAAAAGAAGGAGGAAAGTTCAAGCAGTGATTCTTCAGATTCATCAGATGAAGAGCCTGGAAAGAAAGCAGTAACACAAAAAGCAAGCTCTAAACCAGTAACACCTGCCAAGTCAACTCCTGCTAAAAAGAAAGAGGACAGCTCAAGCAGTGATTCTTCAGATTCATCAGATGAAGAGCCTGGAAAGAAAGCAGTAACACAAAAAGCAAGCTCTAAACCAGTAACACCTGCCAAGTCAACTCCTGCTAAAAAGAAAGAGGACAGCTTCAGTAAGATTCATCAGATGAAGAACAGAAAAGAAAGTAGCCACTCCTAAAGCAACTTCTAAACCAGCAACACCTGCCAAGTCAACTCCTGCTAAAAAGAAAGAGGAAAGTTCAAGCAGTGATTCTTCAGATTCATCAGATGAAGAACCAAAAAAGAAAGTAGCCACTCCTAAAGCAACTTCTAAACCAGCAACACCTGCCAAGTCAACTCCTGCTAAAAAGAAAGAGGAAAGTTCAAGCAGTGATTCTTCAGATTCATCTGATGAAGAACCAAAAAAGAAAGTTGCCACTCCTAAAGCAACTTCTAAACCAGCAACACCTGCCAAGTCAACTCCTGCTAAAAAGAAAGAGGAAAGTTCAAGCAGTGATTCTTCAGATTCATCAGATGAAGAACCAAAAAAGAAAGTTGCAAAAAGCAACTTCTAACAGTGCCTAAAAAAAGAAAGAGGACAACTCCAAAAGGAAGTGCAACAGTGCCTAAAACAACTCCAAAAGGAAAGTCAACTCCTGTACAAAAGAAGAAGGCAGACAGCTCAAGTAGTGATTCTTCAGATTCATCAGATGAAGAGCCAGTAAAGAAAGCCGCTACACCTAAAACACCGGCTAAATCTACACCAGCCAAGAAAACTGCAGCCCAGAAAAAGAAGGAGGAAAGTAGTTCTAGCAGTGATTCTTCAGATTCCACTGAGGAAGATACTGCAAAGAAAGTTTCTGCTGCTAAAGCAGGAGGAAAAGAGACTCCAGGGAAAACAATTCCTGCAAAGAAAGAAAGCTCCAGCAGTGACTCTTCTGATTCATCAGATGATGAACCTGATAATAAGTCAGCCACTCCTAAAGTGGCCGCCAAGCAAAGTCCGATAAAAACAACACCTAAAACAAAGAAACAGGAGAGTTCTAGTAGTGACTCTTCAGATTCTTCAGAAGAAGAAACTGTGAAGAAAGCCACAACCCTGAAAGCAGGTGCTAATAAAAAAGAACCCGTTAAAAAAGGAACAAAAGACTCAAAGAATAATAAAAATAAAAAAGACAGTTCAAGCAGTGACTCTAGTTCATCAGACTCCAGTGATGATGAAGAGAAAACACCAGGAAACAAACAGAAAGTCAAAGGGCCTACCACCTCTACTCCTGTGGTGAATGGAGCTGTTAATGGGGTGTGTTCAGACAATGATTCTGGGGTGTTCACGTCAAATAAGGTGAGTACATTGGTTCTGAAAATATCTCAGGTTCACTTCAAATATGGTGATTGGTTCACAAAATGACTCAGGTGTGTTAATCTAAAAAAAAAAAGACATTTTATTGTTATATTAATATCTTTATAAAAAAATTCTAAGTAAAAAATATTGTATTATGGATGTGTATGTCATTGTATGCATAATTGATAGAACAGTCATTGCTTAAGAAATCTGCAGGTGGCTTGCTTAGTGTTGTTCATGAACTGATTAACAGCAATGGTCTTCATAAGAAATAAAGGAAATAATATTCAGTGGATGTAAATATAAAGTCTTAATTGTGGGATTCTTATACAACGAATAAAACAGCTGCATATGAATGTGTTAAGTGAATGTAACTTCATGTTAGCTACAGGTATATAGATATTTCATGAAATAGTTATTATATGTGTGTATTAGCCCAGATGTGTAGAGTCTTATTAATTTATCAGAATATTGTCTTAACCACATTGAATGCATATTATATCGCTGTTTGAGTGTTATTACGTAAAAACTGACATTCATTTCAGAGAAAGTGCTAAGGAAATTAATGATAGAAGAAGACTGTCTAATTGAACAGTGTAGGAGTTTCTATGTCTAATAATCATTTAAAGACACAGACAATATTCCTTGTTAATTCTTAATATTTTTCCTTCCTTTTTTCAGGATGAAAATTCTGACAATTCCCTCAACCAGAAAGCCAGTAAAGGCTCGGCTAAGTCTAAGGTATTCACTTTATTTTTAAGTATATTTTAAGTTCACCAAGAATCACAGGGTCAGTTTTTAACCAAAAGTTGGCACAAAGCAGTTTTAGGTGAGGGGAATTTAAAAATGAAGGGCCAAGCCCCCTTGCAAGGGGAGATATTCAAGAAAAGACAATAATATGGCGCAGTCATTAAAAAATCTTATGAAGAAAAACCACGGGGACCGAAAAACTGAAACCCATGTGGAAGCACCTTGGGGTAGTGTAGATTCTAAATTGATCAAATTATGAATCCTGGGGTAAGGTGGGGCCACAATCAGGAATCAAAGATTTACATTGAAATATAAAGAAAAACTAAAATCTTCTTCTCAAGAATTATTGTGCCAGAAAAGCTGAAAGTTATTTGGAAGCATTCTGCTATAGTCTATACATTGTTCAAATTATGACTCCCAGGGGTAGGGTAGGGCCACAATCTGATGAATAACAGCAGGGACAAATACTCAGCTGAGTGTTGTGGACCATGGGCCTCTTGGCTACCTCTTTGTTATCCATAAAGAGAATAGTTACTCCATGTAATCTTTGTGAAGGATAAAGAAAAAAATGAACCTCATATTAAATGTAACACATAAAAAAGATCTGCAACATTCATTTATACATAATTCTAATCTAGAAATTATACACAAAAAAAAGTGTAAGAAATTTATCAATAACATTTATTTTAAAATAGCAGAAAACACCTAACACTCCATTCAGGAGAGTACAATCTGAGAAGATAACAGTAGACTCCAGGCTGGCAGACAATTCATTTGAAGCTAAGGTAAAGTACCTTGAAGTCTACAAGTGTAAAAAGGTGAACGCTCTGTACTTGCAAAGAAAAGTCTGATTTCAGTAAGGTAGACATTATGTAATCGGTTTGTCATTACGGCATAATCAAAACCCATGCTGATTAAATTTTGACAAGTTCAAGTTCAGTTACAGAAAAAAATGTGCTTAGGAATCATAAAAACTGGAGGGGGGGGGGGAGGAAGGTAATTTTGTGAGTGTGCTCAAGGTACTTTTATTATGTATTAAGATGTGTAACCATATGTCTGAATTAAAATATAATGCATTATACCATTATACTCAGTTGGTCCTTGAGATCAAGGCCACAGGGGCATCTTGGTGAATCCATCTTTTTACTGATTTGTCAGAATTTTATGGAAAACATTACAGGTATAGGTAATACTGATGACAAATCTGGTACTTTGTAGAAAGGATCGGCTGGGTCCTGGGGAGAAAAGGCCAACCGTGACCTCAAGTTCACACAGGGCAAATCATTCAGGCACGAAAAGACCAAGAAAAAGAGGGGAAGTTATGCAGGAGGAGCTATAGACACAAATGTCTACTCCATAAGGTTTGACAGTGAATAGAGAAAGAGGAGACCTCATAGACCATGTGTTAATTCTTTGATGTACAAAATCTGGATTTAAAACGAATAATTTCTGTAAATGTGTTCTATAAAATGTCTGAAATTTATCAAATGTTGAAGCTTTCCATATTTTCAATGATGAAGAAAAATACTTCTTTTAACAGGTTATCAAAATTTCCTTTGTGAAATTGGGATTAGCAATTTCATGTGTATATGTTTGCCAGAGAATTAGATGATTTATGATTGTTTATTGTAGGAAAAGTATTTTGGGGACAAAGGGGGTATTTTTTCATGAAAAAAAAATTGTCATGGCTGTATTACATATATAATTTCGACTTATTTTGCCTTATTGCAGCTATACTTTGATACTTTGATTGTAAGATGAATGTTAAAAAATTTCTTGTGCAGGATCATATAGTGAGAAAACATACCTGTTGACAAATTCATGCAAGTCTGTTTATCATTCAAAGATTTCTTAATAACAGTAGAAGTGGATGAGAATTTTTGTTATATTCCATGTTTGAAATCAAGAAAAAATTATTCTATGTGTAGAAATCTTGATTTTTCTCATTTTTATTGATAAAAATCATTGTACCAGTACATTTGATTTACAAATTCATATACTGTAAGTCATGGAGAAATAAACCTGGAGAGTACAAATTGTCTTTGTCAGTTTTTAAGAGTGATGTGTCAATCTGAAGTCCTGTCATTGTATCATTTAACATCAAACTACTTTGCAACATATCAAATCAGTACGATTTCTTTCCTGCAGAAGTGTTTCTCTTATGAAACAAAATAAGATTTGACCTCTTTCCCAAGACTTCTGTCTTTGCTAGCCAAGGGTTTAATAAACCCTTGGCCAATGGTGCTGACAAAAGAAGGGTTTGTTTTCGTCACATGATCTCTAATCTTATCAGGTACGCACAGATTGCGTCATTGACAGAAATACAATGTAAAATGTGTTTTCTGTAGAAAAATTAACAAGAACATATTGAGTTATGGTAATTTCTTATTTGAGGTGCAAATTCACATCCTCAATCTAGATTGTTAATCACGTAATTGGACGTTGCATAAAGATATTGGCTGAAACCTTTTTCCATTCGTAAAATAGTATGCTACTTGAATGATCGTTGTTCCTCGAGTTTTTCCTTCCATAGATTGAAGATCAAGATCTATCCCAAACACAGATATCATCATTTACAAAAAACAATTGCTGAACAATGTCAGATCAACTCCAATCACAACTCAAGAAAAAAATCCCAACTTTTTTCAACACCCTAGGCCAAGTTTTTTGAGGAGAGTTGTGTATTGGAAAAAATTGGCTAGCAAAGATGCCAGACTTTGAAATTGACAATTCAGTCAAACTTGTTTAATCCGAATATTGTGTAATCCAAAGTTTTGATTAGAAAGATGTAAACTTTTAAGTCCCTTTCAATAAATTTATTTGTTTAAAATGTTGTCTTAATCCATAATGCTGTCAAATCCAATCAATATCTTGGAACATATGAAATAATCTGAGTTGTATCGAGAAATTCATGAATTTTTCATGCTAAGCCAGAAACGGAAGGGAGGGAAATATTCACAGTACTCACCCCTTACACCCTTGTGATCCCTGGAACTCTTCTTTTTTCTGTTTGCTTGACTATGCTAATGAGAGACTCCATAACTAACCAAGTCAGGGAAAGCAACAGAATACCTGAGGTATTTGCCACTGATGAAGGCATTCATATCTCGCAATGTCAACTCGATAACCCCATCTACATAAACACCAAAAATACCAAGACTTATGGGCCAAGCTCTTAGTCTGATTGCCTCAAATCTTCTGTACTTATTTCAAAACATTTACTTAATTTTCTGCAAAATTCTATAATTTCCAATAGATTTAATTTTACCAAACAGAATACACAAGAATTTATGTGTGACACTCTGAGAGTCTGTTTTCTTCATGTCAAAGATTGCTTGTTTCAAAATAGTTATTGTACTGTAAGTACTTTACATATGCAGGCACGTAATATTGGGGTTGGGGGTTAATAGGGTTGGGGATCCCCCCACCTTTCCAAACATTTGAGATGGTGGGCTGCTCCCTTTTCCATAAACAAATATACATCGTACAGATAAAACAAATTGTATTGTATCATAAAACAAGAGGCCCATGGGCCACATCGCTCACCTGAGAAGCTTTGAACATTCCGTTCTTTACCAGATTTCCCCCTTGTTATACATGTTGTGACCCCACCCTACCCAACTGATGATAATTTAAACAATTTGAAATCTACACTACCATAGGATGCTTTGATTCAACATAGTAAAACTCTGATTCCCCATTGTGGCCACCCCCGGGGGTGACAATTTAGAATCTACACTATCCCAGGATTCTTCCACATAAGTTTCTGCTTTTCTGGCCCAATGGTTCTTGCAAAGAAGATTTTTCCTATACATTTCTATGTGAAACTTTGATTCCCCATTGTGGCCCCGCCCAACCCCCGGGGATCATGATTTTTACAATTTAGAATCTACACTACCCCAGGATGCTTCCACATAAGTTTCAGCTTTTCTGGCTCAGTGGTTCTTGAGAAAAAGATTTTCAAAGATTTTTCCTTTATATTTCTATGTAAAACTTTGATTCCTCAATGTGGCCCTGCCCAACCCCCGGGGGTCATGACTTTAACAATTTAGAATCTTTGCTTCCACATAAGTTTCAGCTTTTCTGGCCCAGTGGTTCTTGAGAAGAATATTTTTAAAGATTTTTCCTATATATTTCTATGTAAAAGTTTGATTCCCCATTGTGGCCCCGCCCTATCCCTGGGGGGTCATGATTTTAACAATTTAGAATCTACACTTCCCCAGGATGCTTCCACATAAGTTTCATTTTCTGGCTTGGTTCTTGAGAAGAAGATTTTTAAAGATTTTTCCTATATATTTCTATGTAAAACAGTGGCCCCGCCCTATCCCCGTGGGTCATGATTTTTACAATTTAAAATCTGCACTACCTAAGAATGTTTCACATAAGTTTGAGAGTGGTTCTTGAGAAGAAGATTTTTAAAGATTTTTCAGTTTATATTTCTATGTAAAAGTTTGATTCCCCATTGTGGCCCTGCCCTATCCCCGGGGGTCATGATTTTAACAATTTACAATCTGCACTACCTAAGGATGCTTTCACATAAGTTTCAGCTTTTCTGGCCCAGTGGTTCTTGAGAAGAAGATTTTTAAAGATTTTTCCTATATATTTCTATGTAAAAGTTTGATTCCCCATTGTGGCCCTGCCCTATCCCCGGGGGTCATGATTTTTACAATTTACAATCTGCACTACTCCAGGATGCTTCCACATAAGTTTCAGCTTTTCTGGCCCAGTGGTTCTTGAGAAGAAGATTTTTTAATGACCCCACCCTATTTTTGTCTTTTCTTGATTATCTCCCCTTGTGAGGGGACTTGGCCCTTCACTAGTTCTTGAGAAGAAGTACAGACGGACGGACAGACAGACGGACGGATGGACGACAGACAAAATGTGATCAGAAAAGCTCACTTTAGCTGCAGATCTGTAATATATATTTGGGGTTGGGGGTTAATTTCACCACTTTCCAGCATCGTTCATCAACCCCACATTATTTAATTAATCTTATCCAAACATTTGAGATGGTGGGTGCTAAACTATACATATTGGCTTGTTCCATAAACAAATATACATCGTACAGATAAAACAAATTGTATTGCATCATAAAAAAATGTTTTGAAAGGTTTTTCCTTATTTTTGTGGGATAGTAAAATCCTTCCATGCTAATGTATTCAATAAAAATTTATGAAGAAGACTCTTTATGCCCCTGCTATGAACCAATTTATATCATCCTATCCAGAAAGAAACAGAAATCAAATCAACCTAAACAAATGTTTTAATTAAAACAGACATGGTGTTTCATCTCAAGTTTTTTTATTGAAATAGTTTAATAGACAATAAATATAAATACATGTATAATAAAATTATTGTCAACAAAAAGTGACTTTTTATCACAGTTATTTTCACAGCAATGCAGACAAGTAAACATTTGGCAAACTCCTCAAAGGTTTTTGACAGCTGCAGCATACATTTGTGTCATGACACATGACAATAAGGACATGTGGTGGTTTCATCAAGAGTTGGGATTTTTTTCTAAACTAAAAACTGCATATATATATATATGTGTACTGTATCAACTTTTGCAGTGCTTATTGATTTTGTTTAAAGAACATTCACAATTCAGCCACAAACAAACATACATACATTTATAGAAAAATAACAGAAAATGCAATCAAGTGTAAACATAAAATATACAAAAATAAAATAGTGTTTCTACTGGTAGAAAATATCATACATGTACAATCTTCAAACTTGACACTGTCTGTATCACATGCACTATGGACGGAAAACCCTGTTTACAAAACAATTCGATAATGCGCATTTGATATGTATATCAATTATGACTATATTCAAGGATATTTGGGTACAACATTAGTTAAATAACAGATCCAGGTATAACAAAATAAGATTAAGATTTCTTTATCTGCCTTGCTTCTTAAGGGCAAAATAAGATCAGTGGAAGAAACATTTGGTTGACTTTTTAAATATTACGTCCTATAAAACACAAGAACTGTTCACAGTTTAAGAGATCTTTGCAGTAGGGGGGCTCCTTTGATGGGCGAGGAGACAGCTGTTGTAGTCAGCCTGAGATTTTCACGGATGTAGTTTGTTTTCTCGCCCCTGACTCGCGGATCTGGGTGGGGCCCAGCGATAGGTTGAGCAGATTTACCCCGCGGAGGGTTATATTCTGGTAATACTCCCTTCACATCATAGCTCCACTGCATATCTGGTGTCTAAATTAGAGTTCAATTTTTTTTTATGTAATTGTGTACATAGCATTAAATATGACACATATGTCTCTTTGTTCATACAAATCTTGAAAATGTTACATATAAGAAATAATAAATTGCCAAAATGATAATTAGGTTTTTACCTGAATAACAAGTTTAGCCTGATAGATCTTTCCGTACAGAGCGGGTTTGAACTTGATGGCCAGTAGGGTCCCATTGGTGCCCTGGGGGAGGAGCTCTCCTGTCTGCGGAGAGACGGTGAACTCAGGGTCACTGCCGGCTCCAAAGTAGGCATTGTACATTACAGGGTGTCTACAAAAGGGTTAAATATAAATTCATGACCTTTTCTAGTAGAAATTCTGTGTTCTCTTTTCTTCCTCTATACTTATTAACAAAAGGTACTTCATTAAATCTTCTCCATCGAATCCTCTTCGAAGAAGTGTAATAAGTTTTATAGATACTCACTTGGACTGACTAGTAAGCCTGAATCCGACACTGGACTCCTTGTTAAGACCCGTGGCTTCTATAGTAATGGTGTCATCTACAGGTGGCTCAGCTGCCACAAACTTCACAGGGAATCTCCACAAACCACCAGTGGCGGCTCGCACCACCAGCTCAACATTGTGGCTGAAATTCAACATTAAATCTATAGCTGTGCTTTACAAAATTTAAATATTTATAACTTTCTCAGAGATATTATCATTGACCAAAAAACAATAAAGAATGCCTTCTTACCTCATGGCCTTAAAAGGAGCAAAAACCAAGTTAAACACAAGCACGACCAGCCCTGAAGTGTCATTTCTCTGGGCTCGAACTAGGGTCAAGGCAACTGAGTTCTGCAGATTTTCTTGTGAGTCTCGATCTGGGAACTTCAGCTCATACTCAAATTCATTAGCTGTAGCAAGTGCTAAGAAATAAAATTTAAATTTATGTTAGCAGCATCAAACAGACAAGTAATGTTTTAAAAAATGAAGAAAAAACTATAACTGAAGTTATTGTTATTCTGATGACAAAATATTTTCATAACCCTGGATACTGAATGCTCTTATTTTTGATGAATTTTAAGAAAAAAATTTCAATCAGCTTGCTTAAAATTTCTTCAATAAACTTTAACTTACTTTCTCCAACCACAATTCCATCAGAGATGTTTGTACTGCTTCCTTTAGGTGTGATTGATCTGGTCAACACAGATTTGTGTGGCCCTGAGGCTGCTGGGGCGACCCCTGACAAGGTGACCTCCAGCCTCTCTTCCAGTCTGTCCCGGGCTTTACACTCCACTACCGCCCCCAAGGAGTCCTTGATGGGTTTGGATTCTGGGATTCCCTGTATTGGATACAGCCATCTTATCTCCCTCAGTCCCTCACTTCCTGTGACTGACAGCTGATACCTGAAAATCAAATGTCCGTGAACACTGAAGTTATGTGAAAAACAAACTTAAACTACATTTGTCAGATTTTCTTGTATAAAGTACAAGCAACATGTATTCATCGAACATATGACATATTGATAATCTGGTTGAGAAACCTCTTTCTGAACCTACCCCTCGCTGTCTTTGGGGGCGTACTGCCACCGGCTGCCGTCCTCCTTCCTGACAATGACAGAACACAGAGCCTCGTACTTTGTCATTTCTGTGGGGGCGAAGCAGACAGGGATATCCAGGGTAGACTTTGGCCCCACCCTGATCGTGGAATTCTGCTTTAGGAGGAGACAGAAGGCTGCATCAGGGACCGGGGCACTATTCAGGAGCTGGTTCATTCCAACACTGGTGTCTGTAGGAGTAAAAGATATGTTAACTATTCAAGCTCGTTATTTTTCTCTGGAATTTAATTTTACCTACATTACCTCAATTAGTTAACAACAAATACATCTCTTTTTCTTTCTTTCTTGCTTCTTTATTATATTTTTGTGTAAATATAACCACACAAAACTTGAAGCCAAAGAATAATTTTTTTTTAAAGAGCGAGAATGCAGCAATGAACATAGGTAATTAACCTTTTAGGGAGACGTCTACTAATACGGCATAGTCCATGGGGTTCCTGAAGGGGATAATCATAGTGGTGTTAGAGCCAGCCTCTGTATACACACTGACTGGATCCTGGGGCTGGGGCAGCAAGCCTGTCCCTGACGCCACAAACACCCACTCCCCTAGCTAAAAACAATAAAGAAACAATCATGTATAGTCGATGCAGTGGTAGATGTATATACTGGAAGGAATATGCTATATTATGGTTAAACATTTTAAGATTCTATTTTTTCCCTCTCCCATAGTTTTCACTACACATACAAGAAACCTGATTATAGTATAGATAAACAGATAGAATTGAAAACAAGTTCAAGTTGTAATTTTATTCAATTTAAACATTACCTGTTCACTGTGGAAGGTGATTTTGGCCAGATGATCACCCTGACCTAGTGTAGAGGGCATGAAGTGTATAGGAACCTCAATTTCAGAATGAGGCCGCAGTATCAGGGGGCGTTCATTATCTCGCTCCAGGGAGAAGTTATTGGAGTTGGAAATAGTGGGTGTCAATTCTAGTAATTCATCTGTAGGGTTGCTCAGCAAAATGATCTGTTTTGTCCACCTGTATCAAAAAGGTTATATAAATGCTCTTTTTCTCCATTCAAGAAACATACAAAGGTCATTATGTAGGACAAAGTTTTCATTACACTCCAGAATTATAATTTTCTCATGGAAAAATACATTTTTATCATGCAATAGTATTTTAATAACAAATTTTGGTAATTTTTTGGGTATAAATATGTAATGTGTGCTTTCTCTAGACAGTAACTGGAAAGTGTTCCATGTTTTATATGCTGATAATTCTAAGTCTTTGAATTATAAATCAGGTCATCTATCCTTAAAAGAAAAAAAGAATTTAGCAAAAATAAAGAGCGGGTATAAATTCTTACCTTCCAAGATCACACTCCATGTGAGGGAGGGTTGTGGGGGGTGGGGGGTCTGCCTTTAATCTGAGGTCGTACCAAAATTCCCCAACACTCTTATGGTAAAATATCAAACTACAAAAAATAAATTGCAACAATTAGACCCATTTTGGTTTGAATGTGAGAGCATACATGTATATTCATATTCACTGCAGATAGTATCTTTTTAAAGGTGAATACCTTCCTCTTTTTATCCCTATCACAGCGGGGGAATATGTCAGTGTGTACACATCCTTCTCCCCAGCTTTCAGGGTTATGGAGTCCTTGCCATGAAGGTCACGACCTTCAATAGTGACCTCTAGTGTGATGTCTTCAGGGGTTGGGTTTCTTACGATGACCTCTAATACTGCTTTTTTCTACAATGATAAATAAACACATTGATAATGCTAATCATACCCATATTTTTACCCCATGTGACCCTTTGCATGAAAATGTCATATCAATACCATTTTAATGTCTATATGAAGTTTGATCCCAGCATCCTTATATTTTTAACAATGTTTTACAAATTTCTCTCAATTTTTCAAAACAAACATTAAGTGATCTGAACAACTTCTGTTTAATTGTCAAAATAAATAATCAGGATAGTCATGTACCTGACAACAACATTCGACGGCCATGATTCTCTCAGGCGGACTCGGCTTGACGTGGATCTCCAGTGAGTACCACACTCGGTAACCATAGTACTTCCTGCTTTCCTCATCCTCATCATCGGGAATTTCATCACCATCGCTGTCAATCTCACTGAAACCAGAAACATACCAAAATGTCATAATATAAATGATACTTACCTTTTTTGTATCAAACTACATACAGATAAACTAGTTAGTTTATATTTTCTTAATTGTTCTAACTGTAGGTTGTTAAATTATGATATTGTGACAATAAAATAGTATACACTTATCCACTGGTTGTGAGTGGGATAGCTCTTTTATCAAACCCGCGACAGGGAACTACATTCACAACCAGTGGATAAGCATTTTATTATACTGATGTATAATGCAATTTATGAGGTTTGAATATATTTTGAGTAAGATAATACTGCAGGAATAATCCGAAATCCTGATGACGTCACAATGCTACTGAAGTCATTATGACATCATCAGTCAATAGATTTATCGCTGGAAATCAAAATTGGTGGCAAAAATTGCATGAAAATTTTCCAAGGGTGGATAGCAAAAACTATACCCCGGGGTATAGTTTTGCTATCATGATCTATAAAAGATAGTTATTTTACCTTCTGAACTTTATATAAGAAACATTTTAACAGAAGTATAATAATCAGTTTTATCCTGTCTCCCTGTCTTAAACTGATATCAATATACTCACACTACAGGGTTTTTGCTGGCGATGAAAGCGATGATCCCTTTGTACACCCCTCGTCGACTCGGTGTTATATCCATACCATAAGTCCCTGTTTGTCCGGGTAGGACAGTCAGAGAGTTGTTACCACTCACAAAGGAGAAGTCAGATTCCACCTAAAACACGACATACATAGCTATAAGGACAACTCTACAAACAAAATAGTTTACAACAGTTTGGAGGAATGAAGCTGTGCCAGTATTCGTCTATGAGAACAGGTCTTGTACTATCTACCTTATAACATAGCTTCTTCTTTGTCACATTGGGGACTGATAAGATATGTTGAGTTCTGAAAGACATGAACAAAAAAATGTGAAAAGAAACTTCATCATAAACAGATTGAAATCAAGTTCAAGATTATAAGAGAGAAAGAAAGAGAGAGACGTACCCCTTCTTGGCCTCACATCTGATGACAACATGGTCCAGAGCCAGTGGTTTTTGGGGTTTACCACACAAGTAGAATACATGGTCAGTTCCATCCTCTGTGTTGGACAGGACTAATTTGCCCTACAGAAACAAAATTATAAAAGTGATATAAATTGAAAATCTGAACAAAATTATTGTTATGAATTTTTTCAGGTAGTTTTGTCATCATGTACCTGAACAACAGTTTCATTCTGAGGCTTGAAGACCAGTGGATACTTGGTATTATTGTACGCCTTGGCCAGTATCATTGGAGGACCGAAAAACCCAGAACCTTCAATGGCAGCCCTTAAAGGCCAGTCATGATTAGTCATATTTACCTGCAAAATATCAGTAACAGTTAAGAATTTTAAGTGCAAACGTTTAAATGCCTTAAAAAGAATTTTAAAGATATATATGTCTATCTGTGAAAAAGCCCAGTTTCATTGTAAATTAGAGCAGAGAAAAGTTCAGCTCTTACTATAGGTATTTCCTGTGTGACTGATTGATGAACAGGAGCCTTAAACTCAATCTCTGCAGTGCTGCCCTCTGGGTTAACTGTACACTCCACCTTGTAGACACGGACATCATCAGGGGCACATAACTCTATCTGACATGGATAGTGCCCAGGTTCCTTGGCTGTAAACTGTATAGGTAATTCCACACAGGAATCCTTACCTACAATCAGTGCGGTATAAAAATATTTAATGATAATCAGTTTCAAGTTAAATTTTTCTCCAACATCAAGTGTTAGTAACTGTATTAAGGGAATCAGACCCACCATTGCCATTATAGGTTACTGGTGCACTGCTTGATCTCTGGCCAGGTAAGGAAACTACAAGTTTTTCTGGCAGTTTAAAGAATTCTGAGTCCCATTTCACCTTGTAGGTAGTTCCCTTGGGTGCTTTGGCCTGAAATATGTGGAGTAAGTTTTAATTAGATGCACAAACCTTTCAACATTTTCTGTAATGACATTAGGATTCCTCTTGTTTTCAATTTTGATAACCCTGTCCCTTTACTCACAAAAGAGTCAATAAGTTTTCTCAGTCCTACCTTGGCTTGACTGATGCTCTGTTTGGCATTTGTGGATAGCATGGTGACAGTCTTGGATGTGACACTACATGTGTTAATGGTTCCTGTCACCAGGCGACGATGGAGTTCTTTATCCGACATCCGCTACAAACAAATTCATTCTATACATCTAATACATGTCATTATATACAGGCAAAAAGAAAAGTTTACTTCAATGTGTGAATTTATTTCTCATTTGAAATCTCCCTAAAAAAAACTCCCCCCAAAATTCCTAAGTTTATATAATAGATTGAAAATATTTCAGTTGTGTGACAATAATGTTCCTTTGCTGCAGAACGTAACACAAAACCTTTTCAGCTGTTATTATTTTGTTACCTGTTGGGCAGCCATGAGAAGAGCCCTCTCTTTGACCTTGTTTGTGATCGGTACATGAATGCTCTCCTTTAATGTTTGTCCTGCCTCTGTCTTCCAATAGACAACTCTGTCATCTCCCCCAAACAGGCCACGCCCAGTTCCTGCAAAGGGAGATAATTCTTCAATATTTGGAATCCATGTTGAAGAAAAGTAAAAAAAATTGACTGAAAAACATTTTATACCTAAAATATTCAAGTTTCATTATACCTGCAGCAGCAGCACTGGTGATGCGTACGCTGTGTGGTGTCCTGAAAAATGGCACCACTGATGGTAAGGGTAAAGTGGCAGTGGCCTCAATAGAGTACAGAAACTCTCCAATAGATTCATTCAAGAATATAATTGAGCACTGGCGCTCTCCAATGTTGAAGGGCAGAAAATGGATTTCTATGTTGGCTGTACCATGTGGCTCCAAATAAAGACTTGCCACTGGGCTGTAGAAAGCACTCATCATGGGGGGTTCTAAAAAATACATACAACAGTTTTATTTTTACTTCATACTATACAAAATCTTTCAAAAATATAATCAATATTATGCATCAAAAATATTTTCACAGCTTACTTTTATGCAATTTAGTTATCATAATTATATTTTATCAAAACATATGTTTGCATTAAGTAGATCATACCATCTTTCTTGAAGAAGGAGTCCTCTTGTCTTGGAGGAGGGGGAGTGGGCGGGGTCTCTGGCCTCTTAAACCCGTGATCCACGCGAGCCCGGATCTTCCTGCGCTTCTTCTCCTTAGGCTTCATCAGATTGGCCGGTTTACTGGGGTCAAGCAGGTCAGCACTGGCCTCCACGAGGACCACACGGAATTCCCCGCCCTCATCAAAGGGGTTCGTCACAGTCAGGGGGATCTTCTCCAGCTCATAGCAGGGCGATTCTGTTTTTATTGTGTGCTGTAAAGGGGAAGTCAAGTTTTACATTTCAGCCTTGATTCATTTAATTTCTTATTGCCACATTGATTCCTTTTTAAAAATATTTTCTGTTAACACATTAATTTCAACTTAAAGTAGCAGTACATGTACCTAATTCAGCTTGATGTTGTTGCTACTTTTAGAACATTATGTTACTCAAAAGAAATTAAGCACAATACACAAACTTGTAAGTACATGTTTTATTAATCAAAACCACTTAAGCAGCAATTAATATGTAAAAAACTGATTTTGAAATGCTGCAAACTTTGCATGCTGTTAATAATGAATAAAACAAAACTCAAACTTGTTAGGGTTTTTTTATGGGTTTTTTTTCTTTTTTTTAGTTTTCATTTTTGCAGATTGAACTTGGTGCAGTTAATCATTAGATATTCAACTGTAAAATGAAATGTTGTCCAATGAAGTAAACTGTCTCTCTGTCAGGAAGACAAATAGCTTTAGTTCATTGTTTAAAACAAACAATTAACACAGAATGCACAATGTGTAGAAATACCTGAGATTTATGTAAATGCTGGAAACAACAGGATGATGAATGAGACATGATAAAAGCACGAAAAAGTTAGAGCTAAAACCTACATCCCAATTACTGATTAACATACAACTCAGAGCACACAGCAAAATATTGTACCAGATACCAGAATATTATTAAATTCAATCTTCCACCTTTTAATGAAAATTTGTCACTTCAAAAAGATTTTTAAAAAAGTCATATTCTATAATTTTCAATGAACCTCTAAACATTCAGAAAATGCTGGAAATCTTATCAGCCCTGTAGATTCCCACTATCCCATACCTTTGGCGTGATGTTGTCAATCTGGGTTCTGAGGTTAAAGGTCAAGGTTGAGCCGACCGCCGACCCGTGTCTTCTACCCACTAGTACCAGGACGGCCTCGGCCGGTCTCAGGAATCGGCTGGTGAACTCCACGTTCAGCTGGAGGGAGGATCGGGGAGGAATGGTCACCTGGTCCCCCTTAGGGACGTTGAAATCTCGGGCGTCGTGACCGGCCACCAGAACCTGGTACTGTAGAGGCTTACTGCTGGGGTTACTCAGCTTCACCTATAATTTTAAAAATTTAGGATTAAACAAGCTTTCCTACAAAATAAGCCATATTCAAGTTTCTCATATTCCTCCAGCTTGACGTTTAGACTTAACAAGATCAAGTACTACCACAAATACACAGACACTATCACAGTACAGTATTTAATTGTGCTGGAAGAGATGTAGAGACCTTACAGAAGGAATTATTTCTCAACACATCCAATGAAATCTATTGTGGCTTACTCGGGTGGTACTGGGGAATCTAACAGACATTTCTATACATTACCTGTCTACACACAGTGGTGTGAAGTCGACCAGAGAAGTCAACAGTGGCTTTAGGGAGATACTGGGGAATCTTCTGATACAAATGGACACACATCATCAGTAGAGCTATAGGATTGGGGTCCGTGATGTCTATTGCCTGTAACACAGAGGAAAACAGCATAATGAGTCTTATTTCATAAAATCACTGTATTTATATTAGCATGATATGAAGAAAGTACTTATTGATACGAAAAAGAGTTTTCCCCCTTGTCATTGTATGTAGGAATAGGGGTATTTCAAGATCAAGATGAGGAATTGTATCTAATGGCTGTGGATAAAGAACTACTTTAATGTGTTTATAATGAAGACCTCCGTACCTGTATGTCATAGTCTACCCCTACGTATCTCATGGCATTGACAATCTTCAGAGCATTGTGAAGACATTGTTCGGCCGTGGCAGGGTGTGTGTACATGTCCTGAAGATGGGTCTTAATCTAAAAAAGAAAACAGCAGTAAATTCTCAGTACGAATTTCATTTCAATATGAAAGTGAAGTTTGAAGAAACATATTTCATCTAAAATGGTATATTTGCTGAAAATCAGTTAACGCAAAATGCTTACATAGATAGACCACAAACATTTTATACAAAGTCTGACTCAAATACCTGTAGGTTTTTGCCCTAGAAAAACATTTTTCTTTAAGAAAATTAATGTCATTTTAGATTTTTTTGCTCACCAGGAATGGGAGATAGGCCCCTAACACTGCTCCAATGACCAGGCCATCCAGCAGATCAAAGTCATAGTTCACGATCCATCTCGAGGGAGGGACACCGCCTATAGAGATATAATTGGTATACATATAAATCATGAAGACTTATCATTTGGACACACATTTTATCATCGTTAAAATTTAAAATTGCAGCAGTAAAAAATGTCTCCGTGAGTACATTTTTCTTTTCAAAATCTTATCACAAAAGATTTTAAGCCTTAAGTAAAGTCCAGATTTTGAGCATTAACCTTTAGTACAAACTGGCCATATTCATATTTAACTATAGACTTGACTAAAATTCAGATATGGGTACTAACCTTTGGTACACCCTGTCCAGATTCGTTCCCTGTATGTCTCGTAGTGATGGTTGAGCCATGTCAGGATGATCCTTTCCCCCACGCTGTAGATGTTAGAACTCAGCGGGTCCTGGTTAATACTGGGAAGGTCTATGTTCTTATCTGGGGACGGAGTATTCTTCAGTGAGCGTGGGGTCACTTTGGACAAAATTAGGGTCTGCAAAAGAAAAAAAAAGAAATGTGTTGGCCTTCTATCTAACATTAAGCAGAAACAATTTCACATTTAAAAATATGAAGACTTTTTTTTAATATAATTTTTCTCTTTTTCTAATAATAAATCATGTGTATGTTTACAAATATACTTTTTCAAGTTTAGGCAGGATACCCCCAACCCCCTTCCTTTTTTTACCAGTAACTTGTTTGAATTAAATCTATTGACAGAGATAGGCCAGTAGTTACCTTGAGAAGCTGTAGTAGGATGTCAGTCCAGGCCCGTTTGGAGACAGCCTCAAATACGTCCTCCTCCAGCTCTTCCTCCTCTTCCATGTTGTTAGCCTGAGTGACCTCCCCTTGCTTGGTCAGCTCCAGCTTCAGCTGTTTCTGCATCTGTTTCCAGAGATGGTAGTCTCGGGGTTCTAGGAGGTACTCCGGCTTAATGGACGCTACACACGCTCCCTGGCACCTAAATCACAGAAAAATTATAATTTACAACAACCTTTTGCAAAATAATAATAATAAAAAAAATTAAGCCAAAAAATAAAACCACTTGTTTTATTTGTGCAAAAGTTAGATATCTCTCACTGGAAAAAAATACAAATGTTACAAAAATTCAGAAAATGTGGAATATTTATTGACTTTTAATTTACCTGAGAAAGGTGAGAAGTGTGGCGTGCTGCCAGTAGATCTGTTTGACCCTCTCTATGGGGTCTGAGGGGAGGGGGGAGTTGATGGGGATCCCAGGGACCGGTCGACCACTAAGGTTACTGATCATGTCGTAGATAGTCTTAAATTCCTTCTTCAGGTTGTTGGTGTCCCAGCTTCCAGCTTTGGCGGCTTTTGGTGAGTCATCTGTGATTGGTTTTCTGCTTATTCCACTGAAAACAAGATAAAATGCTTTTATTGTTCAGTTTTTGGGCAAGTGATATTGGTTTTCAAATGATAAAATGCATTACATCTCTCAAAACAAAGTGGTTTTTAATGTCTGATGCTTAAAAAAAAATTAATGGCTGAATTGATGTAAAATTTATAAGTGAATTAAGTTTTTACCAGCGTAGAGAATGAGGGATGATAATGGGGAATTGTCCCCCTGGCCACCCCTGGGAGGAGAACCACCGCTGGACCGCCAGCAGAACCTCCATGTGGAATATTCCCTCATCTGTGTCCTCGTCTGGGAACATGGCTGACCCCAGTGACCTGGAGGCCAGGTCCATTTGACCTCGGCTGACATTTTGTTCTGATCCAGAAGGAGGCTTGTTCATGGCTCCTTCACGATTCATTGGAGTACTTTCATCGGACGAATCTGAAGAGATTGCAGTCTATTAGCTTTACATGCAACATATGATTCATATCATAGCAAAGTACAAATTATGATCCTCAAATTATTATGCCTTTCAGCAACAGACATAACTTAATCAGACAACAATTATACATGTATGCATGTAACCAATAAGATAACAGCTTTGTACATGTTACAAATAAGAAAATAGAATGTATGTAACCAGTAAGACATGTACCTGTAACACTGGCTGAGGATTCGTAACTTGATGAGGAGACCTGGAAGTTAGAACTGGTAGCACTAGTAGAGGGGCGGCTGTTGTGTTGAGGTGAAGCACATGGAATAAAAACTGCCTCTCCGCCATTCTGATTGTCCTTTGAAACCAACACTTTTCTTCCCTTTGGAGATGCTCCCTGGAATTTTCATATCGTAAATCAGTGTTTATAATAAACAAGGACTAAGAAACATGATATAATAATACTCTGTCTACAAATATAAGCTTAACTGAATACTAGTAACCCCCCTTTGCTTCTACTGTGTCCTTGCATTTAACTGTCACTTATTAAACTTCAGCTTTCACTTTCCTATTTTTCCCTACCTGTTCTCACACTATCTGGTAGTCTGTTCTAATGAGAGCTAGGACCTACCTGTTCACATACTATCTGGTAGTCTGTTCTATGGAGAGCCAGGAATGGGTAGCAGGTCAGAAGACAGTTATCAGCAGTGGCTGTCACCATCAGCTTAAAGCTACAATAAACAAATCAACATCACATAATAAACAAATCAACATCACATAATAAACAAATCAACATCACATAATAACCAATTCAACATCACATAACAAACAAATCAACATCACAAAACAAACAAATCAACATCACATAACAAACAAATCAACATCACATAATAAACAAATCAACATCACATGGAGGAGGTGTTCTCATGTCAGGTGTAAAATTCAAAAAAAGACTCTTTAATTAAGATTTTATTATCAATTTTATTGTAAATTGTTCCTGAGGTTCTGAGGTTCCACCGATCTTTCAGTGAGCAAAAGAATATATTTTTAACTTACATTTTTCCATTGCCATCAATAAACTTGATAGGTTCACAGAAGGACACTGGTTTGGGACTAGAGAAGACAATTTTACAGCAGAGAGCACAGGGTTCAATCTGGCCGTCATCTCCATTACATGGTTTTATCACAGCTGTAATAAATAAAAACCTCAATTATATCTGTCTATGCTCTCAGTATTAAGGCAGTGCTAGAGTCATTTTCATGCCTGACAGGTTACCCCTCTATATAAAATATATGTACGGTACAATAAGTGGAGTAAAAGACTTACATGATCCCTCGGGCCAGCTGACTGTCAGTGGAGTTATGATACTGCCATCCTCACTCTCAACTTCTGGTAGCTCCACAGATATCTCAGTAGCCCTGAATAAACAAGGTTAAAGGTCATTTCCATGTAAACATTATGGATACTCCATAAATAACTAAACTGTCAAATCTATTACTGAACATCTCAAAATAAATTCACTATTAAATTTACTTGAATCATCTAAACTTCTATTAAATTTGAGGATTTAGATGAAAGCACACACTTCTCTTGTTACTAACTGTATGGACTTACTTTGTATACTGGGCAGCCAACACGGTGAACTCTGTGCTGACCTCTGTAAGAAGTGGGACAGGGGTCATCACTATGGCGAGGGGGTCAAACCAGATCCTGGGGGACTTCATTTCTCCGATCACTTGGAGGTACTGGTAAGGCTTCTCATGATTGTCGTTGATGAAGATGGGAATCACACACTCATGTTTTCCTGGTTTTTCTGATAATAGAAGTAAAAATATTGGTTATACTGAAAGCCATTTCATCAATCATTTGTCTTCCAGATGTTTTTTGTAGGAACATGTACTTACTTGGACAGAACACGACAGAGATCTGCTGTGTTTTGCCGGGCTCCAGGGTTCCCTCGATACCTTTACTCTCTGCCCCTCCCATCACTACAAAGGGGACCCCGGAGGAGTGGGTAAACTTAAACAGACCCTCCTCTAGAGCCTCCACCTTCTCCGTCAAATTAAACAGCCACTTCAGGGGCTTGTCACTGTTGTTAACAAGGATTGTGCTCTGAAAAAATCAAAGAAAAAAATCTTGATTACAAATCATAACAGAATGAAATTATTAATATTCACGATTGTTTTAATTTTCCTTAGATTAAAAAAAAACAACAGAAGTCACAAAGTTAAATCCAAGAGATTTATAATTGCTTAAATCTTAACTCCCTGATTTTATATTCTATTCATCTTGGCCTATATTGTAAGGTTTAGATGCAAATCTCATATACATGTATGTATCTGTAATCTGATAATTATACAATACTTTGAATTCAAGTAAAAAAAAATGCAATCCTAATTGTATACATCTTAGTTTAAATAAATAAATCTAAATATTTTTAAAAATATCTATCACATCTATAGAAATAGGGGTATAATGTTTAATTCAAGGAAGTATTAAGAGATCTCTAACACTAGAGGAAATCATTCTTTATTACTAAGAAGTATTTTAACTATTATTGAAAATGTAATTGCGGGTTAATCATATACTGACCTCTGAAATTTAAATATGCATAGCAGCTAACAGTTAATATAAAATATCATTGTCCATTTTCAAACTGAATGTATTTTCAGTACAGAAGTATACAGCCATCACCAGCATGAATAGGTTGCAAACATTTAAGCTTTGATGTCAACATTTGTTCACTAATCATGGAAATTTCCTTTGATGTGTCAACCATGAAAAGCCTATTCCCAGATTTCTTTCATATTCATTTTTAAATTCAATTTCAAACAAAGAAAATTTAACTTTTTGAATGAATGAAAGACATGAATTTTATTTTATTTAACATTCAAAAATTGCATATATAAATACAGTCAAATTTGATGAGACCAAGATTTCAGAGATTTTGAGAAAATGGTTAGGACTGCCATATCACTTATTTATCCCTGGCATTCAAGATACCAGTGTTTTTAAAGAACAAGTTCTAACTGTAAATACATCAAAGCTACCTGTTGCAGAGTCAAATGGCTGATGCAAGAAAATAGCATACATATGCAATGGATATTTTTGCTATAAGTGTGCATATATATGAAAGCAAAATGATAGAACTAAAGCATATATTGGGATGTAGAAAAAATGACTATCAAGACTTTTGTTACCTCCATCATTTTAAACTGAAAACAAAAAGCATATAATATATCATGAACACCTTTAGTTTTTAAACAAGTGCCCCTCCTACTTTCCAAAAAAAATAATAATTTGAAAAACTCAAATTTAATGTGCATTTAAAATAAGTGCAATTTTTGGCCCAAAGAAAATAAATTATTAGTTGCAGTGATCTATTGCTACTTCTTAAAATACAAAAAAAAATTTAAAAGTTCTTTAAATATGAGCTTAAGCAAAAAGAAGACTATATATATATATACCTTTGTGACACCAATGCCTGTTGAAGCAGTGGGATCTTCAAACGTTGACGGCAGAGAAAACTCAATCTTATTGGAGGACAACTGAAGGGGCTGTCTCAGCGCCGTGGCGATGACATGCTTCCTGGGGGTGGCTACCTGGGGAGGCTGTGGGCGGGGGTTTATGATGTGCTGCAGGCTGTTTTTATTGGATGGGGCTGGGGTGGGAGGGAAGGGGGTGGGGGCCGGGGAAGGGGCCCCAATCTGATTAATGATGACCGGCATCACAAAGTCATAAGCTGCCACCTACCAACAAAATGTTATATCATTACAATCTGATCCTAAACTCAAAAATAAGGATCTTTACAATAAGAAATTGCAAGTCCAAGCTTATCTCTATAAATATTCTGGTCAATGAGAAAATATGACACATACTGGAAAATTGCAATTATATATTTTTACATCATTTCACCTATTTCCATGTAAAAGTAATAAGAAACTGTCTTTTACATTCAAACTGTTTGAGGTAAAACATCTGCAGCATGATACACTCAATACTGATAAATCTTAACTTTAAAATCACATGTTCTTCTTTGATGGAAGAAATTTTCATAATTCTAAATATAAATACTTGAAATACTTTGTACTTAGTTAAGATATCAATAAATTATCTTACCTCTGTAGGCATAAAGATCAGCTCCCCTTCGATGGTTTCCTCTGGTGCCATGGTAACAGTAAACATTCCTGGGTTGAGGAGCTGGTAGCTGTAATCGTCCTGAGTCTGGTAACCGGGGAAATTAAGAGTGAAGTCCCGGTACCTCGTCAGATCAAACTCCAACTTACACTTTGTCACTGCCTGTTGATAATAAATGCGTTAGATAAGTATAAATAATTTTTAAAAAAAAGAAAAAAGATCAACAGCCAGTGTACTTTGCCAAAATAGCAATTTTATGCACTTAATATTATACAAACAACAAATCTCAACAATGTGTCAGAAATCTTAAAATGATAAATACCTCGGTACATGTAAAGATATTGAAGAAAACCATTTCAAAACATTTTATTACTAAATTAAAGATTTGTTCTTTATTTTTATCAAACTTTGTAAAGGGTGATAACTCTTACCCGGTTTGTCAGTTTGAAGGTGATGGTAGAACCAGATCCACAATACACACCACTGAAGTCAAAGGTCGCCTGTAATTACAAAAACAGGATAAGATAAAGTAAATCTTTCACATGATGACACCATCAGGAATCTATTTGATGATCCCTGAACAGCTGAACAGTTTCGGAAACTCTTTTTTTCTTAAAGATCTCTTTATAATTAACTTGATTTTAATTTCTAATAAACAATTAAGTAATTTTATTGATTAGTTTAGTTTTTGATTAGATATCCTCATTCCTCACCACATCAATATCCACAGTGGGGGGTTCTACGTTGCCTCCCATCCTTAACTCCAGGGTCTTCCCTCCTTTAATGGCCACCTGTATCTTGGTGTCAAACTTGAGAATCGCGGCGGGAGTCAGCTGGACCTTCAGTTCTGCGTGCCCCCCTACAGGGACAACTCCATGGATAGGGCTTACCACCAGCCCAGGGAAGGGATTGGGGTCCAGAACCTAAAGAAAGGGGCAAAGTACCTCTGTCATTGTGACTGCATAAAAACAATTCATTTTCAAAATAAAATGGTCAACGAACTTTGAAAATATGTAAATTTTATGATAATATCTGTTTTCTCATTCTCTTGGGTAAGGTTGTGCTCTTAATTCTACATCAAGTTAAAAAACAGAATTGGACACAAAGTCAAGGAGGATTATTATTAAGTTTATACATGTAATTCTATAAAGAAGTCTTTCACTGACCTGGAAATAGGCGTGGGTGTGACCTGTATTGGCCAGCAGTGCTGTCCTGGTGGTGGTAATGTTGATTGGGGTCTGTCCAAACATGACTCTTCTCTCCACAAACTGGACATTAGTGGTCCCCAACTGTCAAGTGTACATAAAAATATGCTTCATTCTAGGTATGTGAATTACAATCCAAGGGTTAATTTCTTTAAACCTTTGACTTTCATAATTTCATGGTATGTTTATAAAAATGTGTTAGACTTCCTAATCTTCATTAATCAATGATTGGTTTGACTATTTTTAGACTTAACCACTGCAACACAAAACATTGGAACAACTTACACTTTTTAAAGTTAAAAAATAAAAATTAAATTGAAAAGGATTTATCCTGTATCTTACTTCACAAATGTTAAAATTTGTGAACCTTAAATGAAAAATTGTTGATACAGTAAGCCAGTGTAATGTTCTGTTTACTTTAATGATAATGAATTTGTTGTGAATTAAATGTTTTTTGTAAAAATAAAAATAGTGCAATGTAACTCTAAAAACTAAATACCGGCGATTAAAACTAAGCATGCTAAGACAAGTAATATAAATGTGTAGAAATTGATTAAATGAAGAGGAATATGGAATTTTTTCAGAGTATTTTTTTCTGACACAGCATGCATTACGATTATCATGCTCGTCATATTATAAACCCGTTATATATCTAATCATGTACATGTTGAAGTTCCAGGATGATTATCTGATCATGTGATTGACTCATTGATACGCTTCACTGTACATTTACCGTTGTGTGTTTAACAGTCCGCTTTCCTTTGAGGCATGCAAGGTGCAAGTTGTGAATTAAATGTTTTTTGTAATGTAAAAAAGTAAGTGTGAGGACTGAAATGCAATAAAATTTAATCATGTCAAGTTTTGTAGGAAAAATACAATGTGGTCAGGTTTGTAGGAAATACACCCTGGCATACCTCCGCCCGACACTGAAGCTGTAGGGTGGGCCCCCCGTGGATCATCAGGGAGAATGACCCGTCCTCGGGGGCAAGGTAAGAGGGGTGCCACACCACCTCACAATCCAGATCCTTGTAAGAGTCCACTGTACCTACAAAATCACAAACAAAACATTCATACTATAGACAAGTGTGATCACAGGTATGGTCTGTTACAAGGGCTCCAATGAATAAAATGTTTTAACTCAGCAGAGCTCAAAATCCATTTAACTTGATTTTTATGTTTATCTCTAGTAGAAGAATAAAGAAACCATAAGAATACAAGTCCCCTGAGAACCTCACCTGTGGCTGGTCTAATGGAGAAGGCAGTGCCCTTCTCTCCCAGATTGGGGGCCCAGGTGAACTCAGCCGGGTAGTTCAGGGTGTTCTTCAGAGTTATCACTCCCCTAAGACCTACAGCACAAAGAAAACCAAGTCAATCCTTCATGTGACAGAATGAACACAGAGACAGAAAATATGAATGTTGTCAAGCAGATTATATGGACATCAGCAAGTCAATTTAACAAGGAAAATGGAGTGTCCTTTCAAATTATAATCTTTTTATCCATTACCAGACACAATGTACTTAAGTACATTGTACAAATATATACAGTCAACCAGAAAGAATTTTGCAAGGAAGGAAGAAGAAATACACATTCAGACTTGATTTATTTTTAATCCTATGATTTAGAGAGGATATCTGTTCAATAAGATTATGTCCTTGTATGAAATGGATGAGAACTCACCAGCTTCTGCTGGCATTCCGTAGGACGGGTAGAGAACCAGTTCTTCTGTGGAGAGTTCTAGTGCCACGGCAACGACCTCTGCTACCACGGTAACATGATGCTTGTAGAATCCATTTATTGTGTATGACACTGACCTAAACCAGCACATTAAATATGATTGATGTAAAAAGAGACTTGTATCCTATAAAGTCTGTTAAAAAATTGCAATTTTTGAAGTTTAAAAATAATGTTCAAGAAGACTACAAATTAGTATGTCTGTTGATACTTGTTCTTTAAGCTAATGCGAAGCAAATTAGTCTTATCCTCTCTCAGGAAATTTGAAATGACAAAAACTGCTGTAGAGAATTCTTTTATGAATCAGTTTAACAGCCCTACAAAGTGGATAACAAACCAGGCAGAAAGTTTTTTTTTACCTTTGGAATTTTCCTTTTACATTGGACTCAAACACAATGGGCAGATGGGCTTTGGATCTGGGTGGAACAACTTGAGAGAGTGGGCTACTCTGGCGCAATTCTCGACAATCAATCTAAAATAAAACCCAATGATTATTTGTTTATTATCTGCACTGTTTAAAATCAGTAAATCAAAATACTCCATAAATTGTCTCCTGTTAGTTTTGTTTATAAAATACCTCCGCCACAATGTGTATGTACTGGTCCAGGTTGTTGATAATGCTGAGATTTCTGGTAACAACAGATCGCAGACAGACTTTATCAAAGTCCAGAGTTGCGGGCCCTACCACCACCTGGTGGAGCTGCTGTGGAGACAGCCATTTTGAGCAGTCAGTTTTCTCCACCTTAGTTGTGGGTACAGCATTCAAACCCTCACATACCTGTAATAGTAAAAGAAACAAAAATAACAGCAATTCAGAAGCATTTTTAGTCTCTGAGTTTATGTAAGCATGCATGATTTTAAGATGTGAACTCTTTATAAAATTCTCGACATGACTTATAGTGCATAATAATCTACTGAACAAGAAATATCTTTAGAAATCAAAGTACTGAAAGTACTGAAAAGCGGTTAGCATGCTTTCATCTTATATGTGCCGAAAAAAGTGCATGAAATGATATTTAAGTATGCATATCTTTGTCCAATGCCATCAGAGAAAAAAAGACAGACATTCTGTTTTTGTAATACTTTTTAATACTGTTTATTAGACAGAGAAGAAAAGAGAAGAAAACAAACGTTTCATTGTGGAGGTAATCCTATTGTTTCCATAAAAACGTTACAAAAAGTGTAAACCTTACAGATGTACTTTTTAACTGCATTTTTCAGGTATTACTTAACTTAATAAATGGTGTTTCTTAATACTTTGGCAAGGAAAATCAAACTCGATCGAGAGATTTGCTGATGTTTTTGCAGTCTGTAATAACCTTCAACCTGCTGTATAATTAACCGTATCGTTCAACTTTCAAAAATAAACTAACAGTTGCTATAAATCGAGATCGCACGATGTACAAGTAATAAGGACCAAATTCTCAGTTCTTTGAAGTTATTGTTCTAAGTATTGTCAATGCTTTGGTAAATACTTAAATAAGAATTCGATATAATCGTTATAATAGCCACTCTTCATACACAGCATATTGTCAATCTCTCACCAGGGGGCCATTATGAACAGTATACAAATCATAGGAAGCGCTTTGCTGAAGTTACCGTTGTCGATAGGTAGCGCCTTGTGGAAATTTCCGGTTTTGGTTGCAGAAGGAAAGGTTACGTGCCATAAAGCGATGTCGATAGGTAGCGCCTTATGGAAGTTTGATATTTTTGGAGCCCATGCCATAAAGCGGTTAGCTAGCTAACCGCTTAAAAAGGAGCATCCTTAATAATTGTTCATGGAGTCCAAGATGAGCATATATAAATAAAGTAAGTGTGACAAGGGAGATTACTCTACTTACAGATTTGGCAGTTGTCTCTTTTTCTGCAGCACTCAGCTCTTTGGAACTCAGCAGTCTGAAGTCAGCATTGGGAGGCCGGGGTGCTTTTATGGAAACAAAACATTAAATTCAAATGCAAAATTTTCTTCATTAATGCAAGTCATGCATGATGTTTTGCTACATGAAAATACTATTTGAAATGTATCAATTACACACAAAACTTTTTTTTTTAAATATGAACCACAATCTCTTTTTAGCTGACTTTTGAGGACATCTGTTGGTGATGACTTACTTTCTGGGTCTGGCTGAATTTCTTGTTGAGTGAGGACTTTAGGCTTCAACCCAGCTGCAGACTTTATACCAATATCAACACTGTTGTTTGTGACTTTGAATTCCCTACAAAACAATAATTATCCAATGAATATAATATTTTTTTAGATTAATCAAAGAAATTACTTTTTAAATATATGTCAAAATTGGAAAAAAAGAACCTTGATCCACTGAATCAATGTCTTTTAAATCACCTTGTAAAATAAGCAGTCACTGTGTATATGAATTATATATTTTGAAAAATTAAAATGATGAAGCCAAGGCCTTGACATCTTCAAAATTGTCAAGATGTCGTGAACAAAAAAATTGCCCATAAAGTCTTTAAAAAATAATATAAGAATATAAGATTTTTTATCAAGATTCTATACTAATTCAATATCCTTACTGTATAGTATATGTAACTGATGTATGTGGTCATGGGTGACTTACTTTGCTTTGATACGGTTGAGTCGTTTCTGTCTCATCTCTCGTAGCATCATGACGTAGCTGTCACGGTGTGAGTGTTTGGCCTGGCCTTCCTCGGCGTTCATCATGTAGTCTGGGTCCTTATACACGTGCCTATCAGCCTGGGTGAAAATCGTCCTGAAATAAATATACACAGGTTAAATGTTTAATCAATTTTAATACTGCATACTTGAAGAAAATGCAGAGATATGAGCTGAAACAAGAAGTCTCTGTCGAGACTGAAGCTCTACTGGTTTGTACTTATAGCAAAGGAAGAAAAAAGTACTTAAGCTTTTGGGAATTGAAACTTTACAACAGCAATAAATAGAATAATGATCCTTGATAAAGTCTCTTTATGTTCTTAGTGTAGTCTACTTGTGTGCCAAGTTATATTGAAATCAGACCAAAACTATAGGAGGAGTAGCATTTTGAAACAATTTTATAGACATTTTTATTTTTAGTAACCACCGCAACACCATTCATGGAAATCAAAAACCGATATACACAATTATGGATCTTAGTGTAGTCTACTTGTATGCCAAGTTATATTGAAATCAGACCAAAACTGTAGGAGGAGTAGCATTTTGAAAGAATTTCACAGAAATTTCTATTTTTAGTAACCACGGCAACACCGTTTATCGAAATCAAAAACCGATACACAGAATTATGTAACTTAAAGTAGTCTACTTGTGTGCCAAGTTACATTGAAATCAGACCAAAACTGTAGGAGGAGTAGCATTTTCATAGAATTTCACAGAAATTTCTATTTTTAGTAACCACGGCAACACCGTTTATCGAAATCAAAAACCGATAAACAGAATTATGTATCTTAGTGTAGTCTACTAGTGTGCCAAGTTATATTGAAATCAGACCAAAACTGTAGGAGGAGTAGCATTTTAAAAGAATTTCACAGAAATTTCTATTTTTAGTAACCACGGCAACACCGTTCATCGAAATCAAAAACCGATATACAGAATTATGTATCTTAGTGTAGTCTACTTGTGTGCCAAGTTATATTGAAATTAGACCAAAACTGTAGGAGGAGTAGCATTTTGAAAAATTGTTTACAGACAGACAGACAGACAGACGGACGGACGCCGGACGCATTACTATCGCATAAGCTCTTCTGGTCTCTGACCAGTAGAGCTAAAAAATATGGCTGATTTATTTATTTCCAAATCAATTAAAGATGTAATTGTTGTAAATTGATATCTTAGAGTAGCTTCTGAAGCATATAGGGGTTCAAGCAAATAGAGGAGTATTTTATGTAATCTTCAATATTCTAAAAAAATTTAACAACTAGGTTGAAAGTAATTTATCTACAATATCAGACTTTTTTAACCAAGCCTAAAATATTACAAAATGCATTAAGCACACATTTCATCGTCCTGTTAAGTGGGATTTATTTTCAATTACCAGTAAGATTATGATGACTTACTTGTATTTGTTGTGCTCTGGTCGGATGCTCTGTGCTCGATCATTCGGGAACGCGACCTTGGCCTCAGGGTCGTCCTCGTAGTAACTCACTTTGTGCAGCTGAGTTTTGTGTCCCCCAGCCACTGCATTCCTGGGGCTGCCATCGAGTTCAGACATCTTAGTGTCCACAAACATTCCTACTTCATTACTAATGTAAGGAGTGAGTCCTGTAATTGTTTACGTGGAAGTTCAACCAAATTATTTCAAAATTAGTGTGCAAAGATATCTGTGGAAAAAGTGGGCCAAAATAGCAGGCCCAGTTAGGATGACTATATTTAAAATACCTCGACTATAATATGGTTTAAATCAATTAAAAGCAATTGTGATTTAATTTTGCAGTGCTGTGAAATTTCAATTTAGTCCAAGTTGGAATATTGTATGTACTCTTTTAACTGATTCAACATCTATAATAGTTCACTGTAGACTTGATACTAGTTGTTGTGATTTTCAGTGTTTACCTGGGTTAAACCTGGGTTTTCTCTCCACAGGGACGGGCTGACTGCTCCCTGAGAACATGACGGGGTAGGTGTGAATGACTTGTAGGTGGGCCAGGGTCGGATTCTGATTATCCGCTACATGTCCAATCACATCCAACATCTGCTTTGGCTTAAAAGACCCTAAAATAAAAAAATTATTGTGCAACCATCTGATAGCTATTTTAACAAGTTTATTAATCAAGAAAGCTAAAATGAATATCTTCTTTTTTAGAGATTTGGTATAACATTTGGTGTCTTTAGAGAGTTTATGAATAGCCTTAAATAGCTAAGATGTAGTTTCAATTTTTTTCAGTGATTTGATGGAATATCTCAATATTTTATAATGTGACAATGCACAAGATAATAATATATAATTTCAAGAATTTCAAGAAATGTTTATGAAATTATTTCCACATTGGATTATATGCTGCATGCCCTACCTATCTGATTTGGTGAGAAGGAGAAGATGACATCCTGGCTCCCTCCGGGAGGAATCTTTCCGTTCACAGGATGCGTGAGGAAGTGCGCGATCTTCCTAAACTGAAATATGGCCGGTAAGACGCTGGACTCGTTTTTGATGGTACACAGCACATCAGCATGTTCCCCCACCTGGCATTCTCCAAAGTTGAACTTGTAGGAGGGGGAGATGGTCAGTAGGACAGGGAGGGCTGTACCTGTCATGGCTACCTCCACCATCGACCCTGTAACACATGTAAACAATGTTACAAACATATCAGAAATAAGGTGGCTTGTTTTTCATTGCTTTATGTAATAGTACTAGTTAGTATTTGAAATTAAATCTTAAATTATATTCATATTTAGCTGAAAAACAACCAAAATATATTTTAATTATGTTAATTGTTTTAGCATAATTCACATGTATTGGGTGGTCAAAAGTTACAACTTACCATCTTTAGTATTCTTTGACCCTGTGGTATTCTCTGACAAGTTGCTTGATCCTATGATCTGTATTCGCATAAACAAGGCAAAGTCCTTCCTGGGAGGAGGGGTCACCTGGCTTTTCCACCCCTCTTTTGAAGCATTCCATCTACAAATTGATGTTCAAAGCATGAGCAAAAATGGGAAAAGCCTTCTTTTGATCGAATATATGAGAACTTCTTATCATATTGTATGAGGCTTATCTCTATGTGACCTTTTAGTTGGGTAAATTCTGGTTATTTGTTATGAGACTTGAGTAGAAAATCATATCCATTTGTTTAAATTTAATTTGAACAAAAATCAGATTCAGAAAACAGCTCCTCAAACAAGCTTAAACCTTGCTTTGACATTAGATTTATTTTGTTCACAGTATTTTACCTAGGGCTGAATCTGAAGAACACTGGGATTTTCTCAAAAGGTTTGAGCACGCCTTGGTTAGGGATGGCAGTGATGAGGGAGGTGATGACATTGGTACAGCCCTGAGTCTTCTCCCCCTCAGTCAGCTGATCTGCCAGAGCATCATTTGTACTGCGGGTCAAATCAACACCCTGTGGATTACAGATAGATCTAATATTAATATACTATAAGGGGGTTTGTAACTGAGCTAAAAGAGTTGTTTTCACTGTGAAAAGTATTGTATGGATAAGACATAATTGTTTTGCACATTAAACTTTTTTACCTACATGTATTATACTTTTTTTTATTATCTATCTGATAATAAAAATCCTAATTTTACTGAAGACGTCAGACTTGTTATGTGATTAAAGAAGGAGCAGATCATGGATATCAATGTTAATTATAAATTACCATTTCTTGCGCAATAGCATCTTCATCTAGAACTGCCACGAAGTTCACAGCCTCCGGGCCATTGTTATAGAGGATGGCACACTCTGTTTTATCGGAGCCATAGTAGGCTTCACCAAACTTGACACAGCCTAAGGGCTCCTCTGTCTCCAAGGACAAAACCTCAATCGCTCTGTCCACTAGAACACCTCGCACCATCAGCGATTTTGTCTCCTGACCTTCTAATTTAACTCTACAAACAATCAGTTTTATACTATGACTCTATTATATCAATGACACTAAATATCTTTCTCAACTAATGACAAATGCAAAGAAGTGGTAGAATGCAGAAGAAATGGTAAAAAATCCTTTGCAATGTTAGGGTAATTCTACAAAATAATCTCATTTCCGCAATTAACACAGCTACTTTAACCTTTGCATACAAAATTCGGAAGATCTATGGGTAAAAAGTATTGAAAGAACTTACTTAATTGTTTCATCTATTTTCCCAGCTTCTTTTGTAACATATTCAATCTGCAGAGAAAAGTGTATTGATAAAATCATTCTCAAGTATGTATAGGCATGTGATTATTTCTTAAGGGACGATGAGACAAAATACAGATTACAATTTAATATTTTGTACTAGTCTCATTTAATTTGATTATTACCCACAAATATAAAAATTCTTAGTATACAGAGACAAGTTTTTGCTTTCATGGTTCCCTGATATACCTTGATCAGCTGCACACTTTTAGGTGGTACTGATCCACTTGTGGGCATTATAGCAATGGGCTTGTCCCCAGAATACTTCAGCTTGAATTCTCCTGCTTTAGATCCATGGTTAAATAATGATATTTCCTTTGATATGGTTTTACTGTTGGCCACTAAATTTCCAAAATAAACTTCTTCCTCAATCTCCAAAACAGGTTGACATGGATAGCTGAAATAGTCATTTTAAAACTTAAACAATCAAATAAACAATCAAATAATTGAAAAGACAAGGGAACAGCATTATGATTTGATTTAGAAGAGATCAATGAATTATTTAAACAATAGTCAGCAATTTCAGCTTTATTACTGAACCTTCAGCTCATATTTAGATAAGCCCATATATTTTTTAGGGTAGATAGAATGTTCTATCGTTGAAATGATAAACGTCCTCCTTCGGACCTGGTTTAACAATAAATTATAATTTGTGTATCGGTATTCACAATGTTGCAGAATAAACACGGGCGACAGCTCGAACTAAGTGCATTTAATACAAATAATCAAGCTAGAGTAATTCTGAATTAAACATGGCAGGTAAATTTGAAGCGAGAAAAAAATGTTGAGAAAATGAGCTGATTTTTCATTTTATTTGGATTACACTTTAGGTTTAAAGCCATTCACAACCTCAAAAAGGTTTGTTATTATAATTTGGAAGTTTTTGTTTTCTGTGCAAGTCCGTTTGTGTTCTTCAAAATCATTTTGATGCGATTCAGCATTTTTTTGCAACATTGTGAGTATATGGGAGGTATTCTAACTGTGGTGAGGGCTTATACCAAGACACAGTTAGATTATTCTGACTAATTTTAAATTATGCAACCACAATAAAATTAGGACAGTTTTAATTAATGTATATATATGTATATACAGATATAATCAAAACATACGCAATCAGAGGAATTTCTAGGACATCTCCATCAATGGTGACTACAAGTCTGTCTTTTACTTCCTTTGCTTCAGTTGTTTCAAACTCTACCACGGCTGGTACACATAACCCCGGTGCAATTGGTTTGTTGGGATTTTTTACCCTCAGTTGGAAATACTATAAAATTATAAATACATGTCTTTACTAATCCCCAATGTTATTAATTTGATTGTTACAAGTGTGAGGGGCTCTTTGTGTAATTTATTACGTGATAGCATTTACCTTGGTTTTTGGTCCATAGAATCGAATGCTCTTGCTTGTTTTACTGATGTTTTTTACAGTCACATTTAATTGATGCACGTTATTTGGTTCTGTGTCATAAAATTCAACAACAGGTGGGGATATTCTCACTCCTGAAACATCCCCCTCCATGATGAACAAGAATGTTTTCACAGCATATGACCTTTATCAATTTAAAAATCCCCGTGAAAAGTTTATCATTTCTTTTCGGCCATACTGTTTGAAGCTGTTGCTCGGAGATTTCCAAACCCTTTAAAGTTAGTCATATTTTCGAATCTGACTTTTGAATTAAAAATATAATATATGCTACAAATAAATTAAAAATAGATTTCAATAAATATAAATTATATTACATGTTTAGTTATAAAATAGTTGACACTTTCAAATTGTCAAATATTTTTTTTACGAAAACAACGCTATTTTTGTTGTGCTATCATGTTGCCATGTGATCCGCCATTTTTTGTAAACAAGTTAGAAGAAGGAAAAGATTGTAAACATGGGGGTTGATTACTACGATATCTTAAAACTTACAAGAAGTGCAACAGATGCTGACATCAAGAAAAAGTAAGAACATGTTATTTACTCAGTTAGATATTCTTATTTTTCCACGTGTTATTATTTTTAATCGTTTAAAAATGTTTACTTTGAGAAATACTTTCTGATGAGAATGACCCGGTGACAGAACATGTCTTACCCTCAAAAAACATCGATAAAAGGTGTCATATTATCAGTGTTTATGGTCGTAATTTAGATGTTTTCAGATTTGCAAATTAATGATTTAAATCTTTTTGTTTCACAGCTATAGAAAATTGTCTCTGAAATATCACCCCGACAGAAACGCAGGAGATCAGGATGCTCTAGATAAATTCAAACAGTGTGCAGAGGCATATGATGTTTTAAGTGATCGTAAGTTCTTGTTATTTTAAGCATATTTTCCATACATTTGAATGATTCAATAATTTTCTTAAGCTATACATTTAAGCTAGGTAAACGAAAAAAAAATGGTTATGTGTTTTATTTCATCAGAATACATACTTTGTAGATTACATGTATAAAGGAATAGTAACAATGATATTTTTTTTACAGCTCGAAAAAGAGCCACATACGATCAGTTTGGTGAAGAAGGTCTGAAAAATGGTGTTCCGCAGGGAAGTGGGGAATCAGGGGCCTGGACGCAAGGGTACACATTCCATGGAAATGCAGAAAAGGTGTTCAGGGATTTCTTTGGGGGTGACAATCCCTTCCAAGGTATGAAGTACAGCAATAAACATATAGTAATCAAATATAATTTGATACACTTATGTTAAAGAAGAAATATTTGTTGGGATTTAATTCATTTAATATTCTTTAATCTGAAATTATATCATTTATATGTATATATTTATAGTCAAAAATTGAAAAAAAATAAAATCTAATGCACATGAAACCTTTTTTTGATGACAATTTATATAAAACTTTACTTAATTGTTTAGGGTTATACAAACAAGTTATACAATAAAAAATTGAAGTTAAGGGGGTGCCAAAAATAAAGGGGTGCCCATATGTGTATTACATAGCATATGTACTAGAGATTTTGTAGGGTAGTCTACCAAGTAGACATATTGACATTTTCTAGACGAAACTGATTTACGTTGACTGCTTTTAGGCCCAAAAAAGTTGAACATGCACTAGTATTTTATTTGTAATATATATACAATGCATTCCTCACTATATTTGCCTATTAATGTCTAATCTCATTTTTTGTTGTTGATTTTTTCAGAATTTTATGACAGAGTAGATGGTGATCTTAGTATGGGTTTTGGTGGACTCCAAGGTAGAGGGAGAAAGAAGCAGGATCCACCCATAGAAAGAGACCTTGTATTATCTCTAGAAGAAGTTTTCCATGGATGCACAAAGAAAATGAAAATCACAAGGAGGGTATGAAATCATTACTTTTATGTAGCACATGTATGTTTTTCATTCCACAATTTGCATTTTCTAACTCCTTTTAGAAAATTAAAATAAAACACATTTTAATTATTATGTGTCAATGCAAAAGTGACAAAATTTTAATAAACCATTCGAGAAGACACTTTTTAAAATAAAGAAGTGTTTATAAATCATATGAGGTTCATTAATTCAAAATATGATAGTGTGAATTAGCACATCTGCATTGTAGAAGAAAATTCTCTTTAGTGAAAATCAGGTCAGGCATAAAATTGTCTTTTTAAAAGAATTGACACATTTTCTGTGTCTGAAGTCTTTGATTGTTTATTACTTTAAAGGATATTTTATAATACAGAAAGAATCTCTAAATTAGATGAAGAAATAGCTATATAAGAAAACTTCCTTGCACACAAATATAGTTTTCTTTGATAAATTCCACTTTTTCATGCTTGGATTAACATTGCAGGTTATGAATGAGGATGGTCACACATCAAGTATAAGAGAGAAAATTCTAACCATCACAGTCAAAAAAGGCTGGAAGCCTGGAACCAAAATCACATTCCCTGAGGAGGGAGACCAAGGCCCCAACAATGTCCCAGGTAGGCTAACCATACAAGCATGTGTCTCAAGTCTGCAAAAATTCAAAGCATTGAGTTTAAAGTCTTTTACAGCATTGCTCTTATAATCACAGCATTTCTCAGTATTTTTAATGTTCTTGGTTGAATGGTCCAATTAACTTTTTAAAAATTCAATGAAACTGAAGACATAATCTGATATGTATCTATTTCATAATCTTTCCACATATAATGTAAATTTTCAGTCCTTTTCAGGAAATTCAATTGTTATAATGTTGTCTAATTTGGATTGTTGTCTAATTTGGAAAAAATTTAAAAATAATTTAGTTAAAAAATATTTTTTTCAATCATCATTTTTAATATTTCAATTTCTTTGGAATATTCATTATGAATTTTTATTTTGCAAAAACGTCTTCAGATCTTTGTTACAATTTTTACTGTGCATAATTTTTTTAGTGTTTATACAAACTTTGATTTTTAATTACAGCTGATATAGTATTCATTGTGAAAGACAAACCCCACCCTCGATTCCGTAGACAGGGGATTAATCTTATCCACACAGCCAAGGTTCCTCTGGGGAAAGCCCTGACAGGATGTACAGTGGAGATCATTACCCTGGATGAACGGGTGTTACACATCCCCATTAATGACATTATCAAGTAAGAACTGAAATTTTGTACCTTTTTTTCAGACAATGTTTTAATGCAATTGTGAACTATTTTTCTTAGTAGCATTATGTATCTTAATTTCCTGTTCAATATAAGGAAATAGATTTCAGTCTCTTCCATAATATTTCACTTTATCCATAAATTTCAAAATTTGCTTTTAAAGAATATATTTCTGTAAAAACGCAAGCATTTAAAATTATTCATTACCGTTATCAATTTGTCCTTTCAGGCCAGGTTACACAAAGATTGTCCCAGGTGAGGGGATGCCAATTTCAGCAGACCCCCAGAAGAAGGGGGATCTAGTGATAGAATTTGACATTGAATTCCCCACCTCCCTGACACCAGACAGAAAGGACCTTATCAAAAAGGCACTTCTCCATTAAAAATATAATTAATGAAATATAAACTAAAGAAGCTGGACTTTTACTTTAACCATCTAGAAAGTGAAAAATAAAAATTTTTGCAATATTCTTAAAGCAGAGAACATTTCTGAAAGTGTTTTTTCCTTCTTCTGAGAAGTAAAGCATCCCATATTTAATGAATATACATTTGTATATTTTAAGTTTTTGAAGTCTTTGGCAAGAATTTTATAATACATGTTTACAAATACTGTGATCTTTGTATGTATAGATATATCATGAAAATAAATCTTTAATTAAATTTTGATTTTTCTTATAATTTACAAAAATTAAATATCAATGCTTAATTAAGAGGTAATATAGCATATTTAATTTGATAAATTATTATAGGCAATCAAAATAAAGTTACAAAGTGAATACATGTACATAGAAATATATTTGAATTATTGGAAGCATCCACAAAAAAAAATATTTCAAAGTTTTTTTTCTTTCCAATAATATGATGATTACACAAATATACACCACACTGGGGTAGAATCATTCACTTTCCATTTGTTATGTAAACCTTTTGCAGCATAAATGCATACTACTGCTGCAGTCCTCGTTGTAAGCTGTAGAACTTTTAAGCCCTAATTTTAAAATACTGACAAAATTTGTTAATTAAATGAGCAAGCCAGAGAATATAGTGAGAGTAATGTACTGTGTGTGATAACTCTGACCATAGTAATGTTTCACCCAAACCTTGTCCCCGTGTTGGAGCCCAAGCAAAACCAGGCTTGATGTTGATTCGTAGTCGTTTTTGATAGAACCAAGGTTATAGATCATCAATCTGGCCTTACTTATCCCGTTTAATACGACATCCACTTGAATATCGTAGACAACATAACCTTGAATCTTAACATAGAAGGCGTAGGTCCCGTGGGTAGGGGCGGTGAAGACCCCTGTAGTCGGGCTATAACCCCCTCCAACGCTGTAAATGATTTCATCAAACACCAAAATACCGCTACTCCAGGAAGTATTAGTAGATCTCACTCCTGCGCTGAAGGCCACTTTTTTTAGAAGAATCTGATATAAATAAAAAATTACAAATTATCATACCTCGTTTTAATTGCTAGTAATTAGGATGTTGAATAATAAGAGTTCACTGTTAAGAACATCATTATGCTCCTATAATACGTGTAAACAAGAGGGTAATATACAGCACTAACGTTAATCGTGAAAAGAATGCATTATATATATTAATCTTATAATGGTCAATTGTAAAAATACTGGTCCTCCGAAATCATCTTTTTCCTGAGGCCAAAGTAGTATAGAAAGATTTTTGAAATTTTATTGAAAGTGAATTATCTTATGCGAAAAAACATACCAGGATATCTAATTTACCTGAAAGTTGCACCTGAAGACTGTTTAGGATGCTGAAAAGATTGGATACATTGTACTGGACAGTAGATACATCCCCTTGTAAGTTTGTAAGATTACCGATTACACTGGTCAATGAAGAATTAATTTCTTTGGTTTTCTCACTCACATCCAAAAGAGACACTGCTGCGTAACGAACTTGGTCTTTAAATTTGTCCACAACGTTCATGATATTCTGCCACTTCACTGTGTCGTTTGCCTCTCGTTCTTCGTATGCCTGAAGTTTTTGCTCACAAAGTTTTGTCTGTTTTCTGATATTATTTATTTCCTGTGTAAAATTTTGTATCTCATCGTCGTAAATAGTCCGCTCTAAAGTGGCAACCTTCTGAGCTAGTCCCGATAATTTATTTTCAAGAGCAGCAATGTCCTTTGCCAGTAATTGGTGAATTAAAGAATCATCGAGTTTATTTCCATTTTGTCCGTCTGCCGATGAGTTAGAAGTACTTGATTGACCATGGAATAAAAGCCCTAGACAGCAGTTTGGAATTAAAAAAAAAAACAATATGAGAAACCTGAATGTCATGTTTATCCCCTTAAACATTTCTTACATTTATATAATGATTTGCTCTTTATCCACATAATACGAACAAGTTAACAGACAACTTTTTAATGAAGGATATGGAGATAACAAAACAGCATTCAATATCAAAGTCCATAAAACAAAATAAAAATAGGAGCAGAGTAAACACAGAACTTCTAAACATCAGAGGTGGGATCAGGTGCCATGGAGGAGTGAGCATCCCCTGCCGACCGGTAACACCTGCCGTGAGTTCTTTGTCATTATCGGGAAATAACAGAAAAATCTGTCGTCAATTTAGTGTACCGGGGTATAAATCATGAACTAACATTTAGTATGAAAAACGCCAGTCAGCGTTTGACTCAATGATAAATTGTATTTGCTGACAAGGTCATTTTATCGACCATAGAATTTACAAAATGATGACTTTAAACGAGACTGCTGAAATTCTTGTTTCATCAACTTGTTTGTCATTTATTTGCTGTTCATTTTAGAAGGTACGTGTGACTTGATAGAGTACTTTAGTATACATGATGTCAATCTGATCAAACGATCTGATTGTAATGAGATTGGTATACATGTGCACTTACCTGTCAAAAGCTAACGGAAATAAGGGCTGTAGATTAAACAAAATTCTAATCTTGAGCATATTTCGAATTAAAACTATATGAAGAATGGCCATTTTTGTTTTACAAATTACTTTCTAAATACGCCTGTTTTCAATACGACAAATATATTTTCAGTATCATATAATTGATAAAATCTCAAATGAAACGTTGACATATTTAACAAATTGTATTTTTTCTTTTTTAAACCAAAAATGGATATGCCCAAAATAACAAATTACATTGTATTGTATAATCTTTTGATGTTGGACAAATATGGAAAGCCGTAGCTAGGGTACTCCCACATTACTTAGTATTATTATATTTTCCTGTATACATAATTCTATTTCATTTTATACACTGTCAGTACAGATGTTCTTAGCATCTTAATCTGTTAATGGGACGCTGCCATAGTTACCTGTGAATTTATTTTGGAGATTCATGCTTTGTAAAATTCATAATTAATGATGACAAATATATTTGAGTATACATGTACACAGTGAATTATAGTCATTTCAGTATTCAGTTACTGTAACGCGATCATTCTTGTAACACAGGCTCTTGTTTCGGTAATAAATTTTTAAAAGTGTTATTTATTATACTATGGTTTAAAATTTTTTTACCGAAACAAGTGCCTGCTGTGTCTTGAGACTAGTCATGCGCTGCAGTGTCACGCCCTTCGAGTTCGCTTTTGAGTTGCCAAGAGAATTTGACAATGACTTTATATTTACCGAACAATAGCCGAGCTTTTACAAAAAACTGCCGTTTAATAATATATTGCAGGAATTCACAATTTGACACGAACTGTATTGAAATGCTTAATGTCAGAAGATACAAACAAAAAACTGGATGCCTGGTTGGTATTTTGGTTGTAAATAATGCAAAAATAAATTTCTAAAGTTTTCTATGATGTTCAGAATTCTTCCTTTCTGTTGTCACACTTATGTATGATATGAATATGAAAGCTCTATCTCTCCTCAATCAAAAGTTACAAAGAAAGAGGAAATTTTTGAAAAGTAGGTTAGATTTCAAGGTCAAGGTCACAGGTTAAAATAATCCTTGTATATTTAGAAAGGCCTTGTCAAAAGTAATATACCTGTGTAATATGAAAGCCTCATCTTATCTATTTCAAAAGTTATGGCCAATTTAAATTAAAAATTTAAAATTAATTTTTTTTAAAGTAGATAAAACTTCAAGGTCAGAGTCATGAAGTCAAGAGTCATAGTATACATGTATTTGGAAAGGTCTTATCACAGATAATGTACATATGGAATATGAAAGTATCTCTTCTCATTCAAAAGTTATGATCAAGGTTAAAGTTTTTGTGACAGACGGATACTGTTTTTACAATAATGCATCAGAGGATTGGATACCCATGGCTGCTGTTTATAATAGTGCGTCAGAAGGTTGGATGCTTCTGGTTGCTGTTTATAATAATGCGTTAGAGAGTTCAATGCTTCTGGCTGCTGTTTATAATAATGCCTCAGAAGGTTGGATGCCCTTGGCTGCTGTTAATAATAGTGCGTTAGAGAGTTCAATGCTGTTTATAATGGTGCATCAGAAGGTTGGATGTTTCTGGTTGCTGTTAATAATAGTGCGTTAGAGAGTTCAATGCTTCTGGTTGCTGTTTATAATGGTGCATCAGAAGGTTGGATGCTTCTGGTTGCTGTTTATAATGGTGCATCAGAAGGTTGGATGCTTCTGGTTGCTGTTTATAATGGTGCATCAGAAGAATGGATGCTTCTGGTTGCTGTTTATAATAATGCCTCAGAAGGTTGAATGCTTCTGGTTGTTGTTTATAATAATGCGTCAGAAGGTTGGATGCTTCTAGCTGTTGTTTATAATAACGCATCAGAAGGTTGGCTGCAGAAAAGGTATTCAAGGATTTTTTTGGGGGTGGGGGTGACAATCCCTTTCAAGGTGTGAAGTACAGCAATAATACTACCATATAGTAATCAAATATAATTTGTTACACTTAAAGCACAAATATCTGTTAGGGATAATCATTTAATTAATCTGGTTGTAAATAGTCACAAATTAAAATTATATTCCCCAAAAATTTATATAAAACTATATTGCATAGGGTTACCTTGAAATAATTGTAAAACGAAATCAAATGCCCATGAAACTTTTTAGATGACTAATTTTTAAAAGTGTTATTACATGTTTTATACTATGGGTTAAAAATTTATTTTAAAAGTGTTATTATTATACTATAGGTTAAAAATTCATCACCGAAACAAGTGCCTGTGTCTTGAGACTAGTCATGCGCTGCAGTGTCACGCCCTTCAAGTTCGCATTTGAGTTGCAATGAGAATTCGACAATGACTTGATATTTACCGAACAATAGCCGAGCTTTTACAAAAACTCCCCCCCCCCATTTCTTGAAAATAAGCCCAGAAGTTGTACAGCAAAGTAACGATAAAAAAAGTAAATTTACGTACTCCGCGTATTATTTGGTGAAAATTGTTCAAGTGAACAGGAAAGTAAGAACCAAATAAAAGATGTGTTTTTAAATCTCCTCGCAACGGTGTTAAGGGGTACCGACCCTCTGATAAGACAGATAACTTTCAAAATACAAAATATGAATACTACTAACGGTTTTCTTAATAAGAGTTTTCTAATTGAGACCTCTGAGTAGTCAATTCGATGAAATCTAACATATGATGGAAACATTACTTTCTATTTCTTTTGCTGATTTCTTTGTAATTGTTTTATTATGTTTAACATAAAAAAAAACATTTAACCTAGGTCTCTACTTTCAGATTTTTCCGTCAAACTGTTAATTTTTTAATTTGAATATCTTGAATAAGTCATAATCTAACAAAACACCCATCAAAGACACAATATTATCTTTGCAGGTTAATTTTCATACAACATGTCTCAGAGTACATACCTCTAAAAATTCAACAGCCAAAATTGAATATTATAAGCAATGTGATATCATATCATATTTAGCTATGTACCAAATCACATCAAGTTTATGTTAAAACTTAGATAAATTTAGCAAAACAGCCTTATGAACATGTATACCCCCATTTTTGGAATATCAATTTTTTCAATCATTCCTTACAAAAAATTTTAAAAATTAAATTTAAAAAGAGGATATATCTGGTCAACCTTTATAAAGTATGTGTTATTTGTTCAAAATTCACATACTTTCGTGGGGTCAAATTTTCGTGGTTTGAGTAAAAAACCCTTGGTTCATTTGGATTTGAATTCGTGGATGAAGAATTTTTGAGAAGGTATGTACAGGGTGTTTCACATTATATGTCACACATCTTAATGGGATTAATCTGAATATCGAGCGTGACACCAAAAATAATAAAACACTATATGTAAGCGTATTGATCTAAAATTATGATATTGCAAAGTATTGGGGAAATTATGATATATCTTGAAGTAACTGATGATATAATCAGTGACCTTATAATTTCAGCTATTCTCAAAATGGAGCACATCTTGCAGCAAAAACTTATTGTGAACTTTTATTATAAGAACGATATCCAGTATATTGTACATTGTGATGGTGAGAAACATCCGGACCAGATATTGCTGTCTAGAACATATATCTGTATTCATATAATAAGAATAATTAGAAAGTTTGAACTAAATTACAATGTAAAGATGAAAGACAGCTAAATCCCCCCCCCCCCAAAAAAAAAATCAAGAAGCGATGAGAACAATATTTAAGAGAAATCAATTATGGAGAAAACCTCATGAAAGTTAGACCTGAGTTTAAGAAATGGATTGTAACAATGCCGTTCAGTATATCAAGTGTATTTAGAAATCTTAAATTTGAGTTAAGTGCACATCTGCATACAGGATTTCAGCAGTTAAAGTCAATTGACGTTCAGATCCGCATAAAGTTTGCAAGATTTACTGAAAGGAAGAGTGAAAGAAGTGGACACCAGTTAGCACATACCGGGGTAGTTTTGAAACGACACATTTTATATTTAAATGCAACTTTAAATAAAAAAAAGATGTGCATTTTGGGGGTTCTAAAAAGGCAGATATAAAACAAAAAAGTTTCAAGTAACCTGTGAAACTTAAAAAAACAATGGTCAGAAATTTCTAAGCATTAGTCTCTTAAGTTTTTTAGGATGTAATGTTGAGAAAACACGTGGAGAATGACATTTTAGGATTTGTTGCCATAGTAACTGAAATGGAGAATGTTGGGTACTTCTGACTCAAAAATATAATTTTGAATATATGCTGATTTAAATGACATATGAAATGTATAGGTAGCTTTTGTTGTCATTTATCTATCTGTATTTAGATGTGTGACATATATTGTGAAACACCCTGTACGTAACGTTTTACATTTCGTGGTGAAATTTGTGGGTGCCCTCATACCTAAAAAACAAAAAATTAAATCTCCGCGAAAATTTGTGATTCCACAGTTTATTCTTTGCAGTGCGTTGATGTAAATTTAAAGGAATTCACGATCGAACATATGAGCAGAATTGACGATAGATCGATTTTCATCGGATGTTTAAAGAAATGATAATCGACCATAGTTTGACTTTATATAACTACCTGTACGCCTGTTCATTTTAATGGGTTTAGTCGTTGTTTGAAAATAAGTTATGAAAAGCGTGCAACTGTTGTGGATTATATCAGTAATTATTTTGGATTTTACAGTTAGATATATCCTAACAGGTAAGCTGCAACTAATATTAAATATTTAAAAAATAAACGAAAACATTTTTAAAAAACATAAACAAGTGTCCTATTTACTCCGGGAATGGAACTTGATTTTGAGATATTTTCCTAATGATATATGGAATATAATTTTAACTTATTTTCAATATTTTATATTGAACATGATTTTAAGATATTTACAGCATAATATAAATTGAAAATAGTTTTTAAATATTTTCAGTGTAATATATATTGAAAATAATTTTTAGATATTTTCGATATAATAAATGGAATATGATTTTAAGGTATCTTCAGCATAATATGTATAGAACGTAATTTTAAGATATTTTCAGTATAATATATTGAACATGAATTTAAGATATTTTCAGTACTAGCATAATATATGGAACATACGGTAATTCTAAGATATTTTTAGTATAGGGCCATTAAAAAAACTTGTTTGCCCTCTTTTGAACGACTGATGAAAACGGCCTAACTCGAAACTTTATTTAAAATTAGGTTTTTATTCATTACAAATAGTTTTTTTTACCCCATTAAAATGATATCTTTTTTTTTTTTTATTTATTTATTTATTTTTTTTTATAAATTATATATACATTTTTACATTAGCAATTGTTTTCGAATGAAAAATTTATCGTCTCAACCTACTTACATGTACCTTTTCTTAAAAATTATTATCCTGTGTCGATAAAATATACTACTTACCATGAGGGTTTTTGAAATTTTGAGTAGATACCCGATGTATGAATCTCCGAAAGACGACTGTCGAGTTCACATTGACGGAGACGATCACTGTAATCTGGAATGCCTCCTTTAGTCTTTGTTCCCAGTCCTGTTTCGGAAATGATGTTTGCATTGGGATCATATATTCGAACACTCTTGAGAAATGCCGGCTACAGAGGCTATCGTCCTCAGGAGTGGGAACACAAATTGACGCAGATGCCGTATTCTTTGAAATTTTTGAAAAAAGAATACGAAAATTCAGTGAGTATATCATAACAATAGTGATATCTTATAAAATAATTTTATAATTTCTTAGAGAAAAAATTCCATAATTGAGCATGGAATTTACACATTGGTTTTTATTGTGTGATATAAATACATGCATTGTGGCAACGCACTTCGGAAAAAAATTAAAAGTGCGTTAAAATTGGGACAAACTCAACTTACTTTGAAAAAAATTTCAAAGTGTGTTAAAGAACTATGAACGCCAACTCTCGATTCCCGCCTACATTTTGCACCCATTTGAATCAATATTGATAGAATTTGGCCATAAAATCTTTGTGTAAAATACAAAGAACAGTTCAATAGCTATTGATTTCTTCTATTAATTTCTATATGAAACTTTGAAACTTTGATATTATACTGAAACTTTTTGGAAACATTTTTATTCACTTTATGGCCTCTCATGAGGCAAAAAAGTACAAACAAGAAATACATGTAAAGCAACAATAAAAGTTAACAATGGAACAAAGAATTGACATACATACAATATTAAGTAAAAGGTAATGGAAGGAATTTATTAATGAAATGAATGGAGACATTAAAACTTTATAAAATTTTGTCAATAGAGGTATTCAAAGGAATTTTAAGAGTAAAACAAGCAAATTCGAAGAATTGTGACCCCCCGCTTTCGGTGTCTTTGTGGATGAGATGTCATTATTTATGGCATATTTGTCAAATATGAACACCCTATCAAATGTCATTCAGATGTTACTAGTATATCAAAAGTTAAATTTTTGGAAAATTAGGTCAGTCGTGAAAGTCAAGGTCAAGGGATAAGAAATCACAGCATGCTCGGAAATATCAAGTCAAAGATAATGCAAAATTCAAATACGAAAGCCCCATCTCTTCTCAATCAGAAGTTAAAAGAAAAATTAACATTTTTGAAAAGTAGGTCAAACTTCAAATTGAAGGTCACGAGATCAAAAATTATAATGTAGTTAGAAAGGTCTTGTCACATAAATACATATGTTTAATATGAAAGCCCTATCGTTTCTCATTCAAAAGTTATGGCCATTTAAAAGTAATGTTTAAATCTTTTAAAAGTAGGTCAAGCTTCAAGGTTAAGGTCATGAGGTCAAAAATCATAGTGTATTTAGAAAGGTTTCACAGGAAATACACATGTATAAAATCAAAGTCATATCTCTTCTCATTCAAAAGATATGCACAAGGTTAAAGTTTTTGTGACGGACGGACAGACTGACAGACGAATGAGATTTAATGTCCCCTCGCTATTGCGAAAGCGGTAGACAATAAAGGCATTACAATTTAACAAATATTTTGCCAAGCCAATTAGGATAAATTTATCATCACTGTTAAACAAGATGGCAAAACTATTTAAAAGATTCCTCACTTTGTATACAGGTATGTCACTGTCTTATTCAATCATTGAACCAAGTAAGGAATAACTCTAACTTTTTGGTTTTATGATGGATCAATCGATTGGCTTGACTGGTAATTCGCATAAATAAACGTCGAAGACGTTTACGGTTTAGGCATAAAATTATCACGCAAGCCATTCGATTGACCATCGTCATGAAACTAAAAAAATCTGACAGTTACTCCTTATATTTGTAAGACTCCAAGGTCCGATGGTGACGCCAAAGTCCGATGGTCTCGCCAAACCCCGATGGTCTGCGCCAAACCCCGATGGCTCATTGTTTTTACGGGCGCCAAAGTCCGATGGTCACGCCAAAGTCCGATGGCTCGTTTCCTATGAGACGCGCGACGCTAAAGTGCGATGGTCTGACACGCCAAAGTCCGATGGTGCGGATGAACAATCAACGTTTATGACGTCACAATAATCCGACGTCAATCCTTGACGCCGTTGTCCTGCATTCAAAAGCAATCATTTCTGAATTCGTCCTCTAATAAAATTTTTATTATTGATTTTGCTTTTTGCTTGCACATTCCGGAGATATTAGGGTCTGTCCTCGCACACCACTCGATTGATTAGGGTTAGTCCTTGCATTGCACAACCCGAGTGAATTAGGGTTAGTCCTCGCACACAAGTCGAGTGATTAGGGTTAGTCTTGCCCTAACTCAAGATATTTAAGATATTGCTAATACACACTTTTCGAGTGTTAGTCTCGCACCTGCCTGAGAGATAAGGGTTAGTTTTCGCATTTATCTATACTTATTCTAAAGACCTTTGCATGTCGCGGCATTGAGGTTTGGGCGCAGTGCTACTATGACGTCATAAACGTTAATTATTTTCCGAACCGTCGGATTTTGGCGTGTCAGACCATCGGGATTTGGCGCAGACAATCGGACTTTGGCGTGACCATCGGACTTTGGAGTCCCATCGCACTTTAGAGTCCTACATATTTACATTCTTGATTCAGCAAATTCACGTGCTACAAGCCAGGCCCACTTTTGTCTCTATTTCTATCTATCTATCTCTCGATACTACTCGCCCTCAAGTTTTGAGTACTCTGAGTAGGGTGCGCAGCTAATTAAAAGATGTAAAAAAAAAGTATAGAAAAGTAAATTTCAAAGTGGTGAAAAGGGAACAGTATTAAATTTTTAGTGAAGATAAAAAGTTAAGAAAAACAGTATTCACAATTAAAAGATGTAAAAACACTATAATATGATTAAGGTCTGGGGTGATTCAGTTTGCTCACTTCCAGTTTGAAATGTTCAACATCTGGAAGCGAGACAACACTGCCCGGCAGTCTGTTCCACTGAACTATAGTAAGAGGGAAAAAGGAATATTTATACACATTTTTTGTAGTTTGTATTTGACGAAAGGTGAGGGAATGAGATGATCGGGTAGTCCTACTTGGGGGGATGAATTGAACTGAGGGGATGGCTACTAGTCCATGCACGATCTTGTACATAAGTACAAGCCTTGCATCTGCCCTCCTTTGTTGCAAGCTTCGCCAACATAGGGCTTGTAGCATATCTGTGACACTTGATGTTCTTCTAAAATCCGACATCACCCACCTTGCAGCTCTGCGCTGAACAGCCTCAACTTGGTTAATAAGTGTAACCAAGTGAGGGTCCCAAACGCTGGCAGCATACTCAAGCTGTGGACGTACCACTGCTTTGTATGCTGCTGACCGGAGCTGCTGGTTCCTGGTCGGTATATTTCTGCGTAGGAAGCCGAGGGGGCTGTTGGCTTTGTTTGTGACCCGACTTATGTGCTGGCTCCAGTTCAAGTTATTCGATATATCGACACCCAGATACCGGGCTGATGATGTAGTCCCTAATACCTGACCATGAAGTATATAGTTATTACAAATGGGGTATCTGGATGTCGTTACATGGATAACCTGGCACTTACTTGGATTAAATTCCATGTCCCACAAGGTCTCCCAGTTCTCTAGTTGCCTAAGGTCCTCTTGGAGCATTGACTGACATCCCTGTCCATCCATAGTAATATAGATGACAGTATCATCTACAAAAAGTCTAACCTGGGACTTCACATGCTCCGGCAAGTCGTTTATGTAAGCGAGGAAAAGGATGGGACCAAGGACAGAGCCCTGAGGGACCCCAGATGTAACGGGGATGGATGTCCTGCCCCTCACGTGATTTTTTTAAAACAAGCCTATCGATAAACCTAAACCAGTTAAAGTATGTTGACTAGTTCTAATTTTATTTCTGACAAAGACTGGGAATGTAAATATTTGCAATTAAAACAATTCATTTAAAGATTGTAATAAAATCTAAATGACGTCTCATCAACCAATTTTCTTGGAAAAAATTATCATAACATCTCGGGGTTTTTTTTCATATTAACACACAATTTTTCATCTGAATAACTAAAACATCTATTCAGTTTTGTAGATCAAATTCTGATTCTGATACAAGGACGAAATCTTCAGCCAAAAAAATATGATTAATTGACATAGTATCTAGTATGAAGTACCTACATTCTAAAAATAATTCACAAAATCATCAGAAAAGATATTGAAGAGTTTTGGACTTAAATTATCACCTTGTTTGATCCGTCTATTGGCTTTGAATATTTCACTCATATATTTGTTCTTTTTACAAAAATAGTATGTATTTAAGGAAGCACTGTCTAGTTAGTAGAATACGCCAGGGCATCATCGATAGTTGGAAACGTGGGGTAATTTGCATATATAAAGGGTGAAGCCCGTTATGCATAAAATATCACACGTTTCCAACTATCGTTGATGTTTTATTCAATTTATTAGATTATTAATTTTATGCAAAGTCAGGTTACATAACTGGATTAGACATCAGGCCTATATAAGTCCTCTCTAACGACTATCGTTGATGTCCCTAGCATACTCTATTAACTATTTAGTGATTCCTTATACTAGTATTTCACTTTTTTGTGAAATAAATTGTTAATTTAGATTTCAAAAATGTAGACTAAGATTTAAATCACACGAGCCCCCCCCCCCCCCCCTGTCAATTTCAATAGTCCCAACCCACTGACGTCAAACACAAAGACATCCGCATGAGATTTGCATGCATATTAAACCTCCTTAGCGGCAGACACAAAGGCAGACGCACGAGATTTACATACATATTTTAAGCCTTCTCAGCTCGTGATCTAACCGCTTGGAGAAATTTACATTCCGGTAGAATGATCATGGGATCAAATCAACTTTCAAAGAGTTATCACCAATACCATTTTTATTCAATTTGTATAAAATTGCAGATTTCCAAACAGTTTCAAATGCTTTTGAAAAATCTACAAAGCACACATACATGTAGAAATTCTTTTCTTTGCATAAAAATATCTGTTTCCAAGTGGTTAAGTACATATATTGTCAGTAAATGATTAATATTTGTCGTACACAGATCCTGCCAGTTGTTTTGAGATTAAGAAATGCTCCCCTTCCTCTAACGACGGCGAGTATTGGTTATTCCCAGAAAGGTTTGACAGGCAGACACCCTTAAAGATTTACTGTCATAATATGACGTCACCGGACACTGCGACTGAGTATGTCACACTGCCCAAAGAGAACTACTTTATAAGGCATGATAGTACTCACTGGAGAGAGGCGGATCAAATGTGTAGCAGGAATTCCAATCCTTTGATGAGGACGGTCTTTTCTAAGATAAAAATAGATATTAAGGTAAAGGGTTTTACTTATATTGTGTTAAATGTGACGGGGATACACGTAAAATTGTCTTTACTGTGATTATATTTTTTTTATTATTTTCAAAATCATTCCCATATTTATAATCATACTGGGTTTTTAATGATGATTAATATTCGTGATCCCACAAAAAAGGCAAATAGATTGAATCTAGAATAGCTAATCATTTATGTAAAAAAAACGAAACAAATTTATATTTAAAATTAATGAATTCAATCAAATTAATTAGACTAGAAATATTCATTGACATGCTGGTCGCCCATTTATGGACCTTGACCCCCCATCCCAAAATAAAATTTCATATGGTAAAAAGACTTCTTCCTGATAAAAGAGCCTGACATTTTTTCTTAGCAACTAAAGTCAATTTTAAATTTAAACATTTATAATATCTATACGATTGGAAATGTTTTATTTTCCCTGATTCTCTCATTCCATTTGGCTGCGATTTCTTTTTAAAGAAATTTTATAGCACAATTCATTAAGACAGTTTAAAGTGTAACTTACTTCTCCATAAAATAGCTTCCTCTTTTGAATCTTGATATCAAAGACCAAAGATATTATGATATGATAATTAATATTTGACACAGCTTTTTGATGATGTATATACCAGTGAATTTAAAATTTCCATGCAGTCATTGAGCATTAAGCAGGACGACTTCACATTTGCTAATACCACTGGTGTCAGTGCGGTAGAGAACGTGCCGTTTGGGACGACTTACGATTGCACCGCTACCAAGACCTGGTATTATGCAAACAATCAACCATGCCAGCTTTTTGCAAGATTTCAGATAGATCTGCAAGGAACTGGGGTAGCTATTTCAAAATCGGTAATTCTCTCTTTTTTTCCTATCAAATGGGTGGACAATTTATTTTTCAATTATTTATGAATATCAATAGTTTGTGTAACCAATCCTTCAGTCAGAGTGACCTTAACAAAATGCTGATATCTCTCTCTAATGGAATTTGACATTGCTAACAAGTTAGCTGAAAAATAATTATAAGCATATAATTTTTTTGTTATATGCTCTGATCTTTCATTTTAAAATATGACATATTTTTCTTCAAAAGACTACATGGGGAATTCTTGCAAATGACGAAGAAGTGCTGGAATTAAGTCGGTCTCCAGATTCTACTAGAGTGACTTGCCATTTGATTGGTTGGTGTGCTGAATGTTTTCCGAAAACTAACATAACTGTAGAACCAATGCATGGATCAGGTGAGACGTTTTCATTGATATAAAAATAACGTAATGAATTATGAAATGTAAAAATGGTATTTGAAAATAAAACTAGGGTAATTTTGGTTGGAAGGTTTATTATCACTTTTACCTTTTCATACTTGCGAACGAGGATACTTTTTATGTTTTAACAGAGATACTTGTAACTTGTAATCGCTCAGTTTTAGATTTGCTCAATGACTTCAAGGGCTTAATAAATATAGAATGAGGGGAGGGGGTGAAAAATGCATGCAATTAAATATACATATTTTTTTCTTTTCAGTTGTTTATTATCATACTGCTAAGAGAATTACCTGCGATGAAATAGAGGGTATTCCGTGAAAACTGGATAGTCCTGAACTCATAGATTATGTACTACATGTACTTATTTAATGATTGGATAAAAAAATCGTTCATACTCGTTTTTATAGTCTTTGAACTGTCATAACAAAAGGTTTAATGTCTACAAAATATTGTGCAAAAATACTTCGTCTTGAAACTTATGGAAACGATCATTCTGATGCTGTACGAGGGTCGTTCAATAAATAATGCGAAAGGTAATCTAAAAATTAAAAAAAAATGTATTACGTATTCTTATTTTTTTTCTCACTAAATGATACCCCCGACTCCTAATTGATTATAATAGCGAATTCCATGTTTTGCTCTGGTAGACCTGAAATTTTTATTAAATTTCACCAGTGGTATATGAGCAGTTGTGGATAAAAGATGGGTACTCCAAAAGCGTAACAGACGGACGGACGGGCATCCCGATCACTATATACCCTCCCACTTTAAAAGCGGAGGGTATAAAAAACAAATTTTCTGGTAGAAATATTATTTCATTCATTATATCCCCTGCTAAAAAAGTGGAAGGGTATACTTATAGTGATCGAGATGTCCGTTTGTGTACCTCCATTAAGCTTTGGGGCAACACTGAATGAATTTTAATGAAACTTTCACAGAATCTTGGTTACATAGTGTCATTGTGCACCTTCTATTTTACTTTTTGATCGGACACAAATTTTGGGTTTCCTACAGCAAAATATGGACATTGCCATTTTGTCTATAATATTTTAGGATAGCCATACCTTATTTGCAACTCCTCCTTTACCATTATATATAATGGTACTTTCACAGATTCATTTTACGTAAAACCATTGTGATCACCTATTTTATTTTTTGATCAGACACTTATTCTTTATCTCCCAGAACAGAAAACATGGACTTTGCCATTATAATGGTAGCAAGGTGTGGGGACCATTTAGTGGGTTTAAGTGGGTTTCAGATAGTCGGTTTAAGAGCTCTACAGAGCTCATGTTTCTTGTTTTGCAATGTATAAAGTGCCGACCTTAAATAAAATTAACTTACTTACTAGTGAGCTCAGTGCTCAAAGTACCTCTAGTTTTCTTTGTTAGAATTCTAATAAAAGTGTTGTGTTGAAATGTTTTGTGACTTAGCCATACCTGTATCCTTCAGTAAAATCTGGCAATTTTAGACTTAATGTTGCTCGCAGGATCCATTTTTGTTGGTTTCCCTACAGGTTTTAATCGACCAGTTTACTTTTGAATTCAAATGGGAAAATTATATAATACAAATAAGAATTATGCAATACAAATGAAAAATTATAGAATGCAAATAAAAATCATATCATACAAACGGAAAAGATCGAATATTGCAACGTTTGACATGCCATATTTTACTATACTAGTATGTTGAAATTATTATTCAACGACCCTCTTTCCTATTCGCCCTGTGGGGATCCGGGTTAGAATAGTTCCTCAGTATCACCTTGCTTGTCGTAAAAGGCGACTGAATGGGGCGGTCCTTCGGATGAGACCGTATAAACCGAGGCCCCGTGTCACAGCAGGTGTGGCACGATAAAGATCCCTCCCTGCTCAAAGGCCTTAAGTGCCGAGCATAGGCCTAAATTTGCAGCCCTTCACCGGCAATGGTGACGTCTCCATATCAGTGAAATATTCTGGAGAGGGAACAACTATTCTAGTAAAATACAATTTAACTATTACCTTTTAGTGAAATCAAAGTTCTTTTAGTACAAATAATCTAACAGAAAAAAATACGAGATACAAGCTTTTGAGCAAAAAGCGTGACGTAATGCTTTCCAAAGACAACCTTTGGTTTCAGTTTTGTGTCGATCGGTTAATTTGATAAGACTCCAAACGAAGGCCGCATTTGTACTAATACATGTACTACCGTTTAATTATACATCTTGTAATTCAATATCTGACACTATATTTGCCTTACATACTTTTGCATAATGAATGATAGCTTTTGTTCAAGAGACATTATATCGACGACGTATGTCAATTAACAATGGTGATTTCCACGATATAGCCTGGTGAGCTTGAGATAAAAGATACCACATAGTCTGAAACATCTGTTTCATACATGAATACTTTATTTGAAAAAGACGTTAATGGTAAATCTTACAAGTTCTATGATAAACGTGATGACTTTAACTTTTTAATCGTCAACTTCCCTTACTTATGCAGCGATATTATACCTTCATCACCTGCATGCGGAATTTATGTATCTCAGTTGATTCGATACGCAAGAGCATGCTCTGTATGAACAATTTTTATTTAAACGAGGTAAATTATTGACAAACAAGTTGATGAAACAAGAGTCCATTGTTTATACATTGAATTGACGATGGATTTTCCGTTGTTTCCGGATCGTGACAAGTAGCACGCACAGACGTGACCGATCGGCAGGAGATGCTCACTCCTCCATGGCACCTGATCCCACTTCTAATGTTTTGGGGGTCCGTATTTGCCCTGCTCCAATTTTTTTTATTGTTTTATGAATTTTTGATCTGGGACGTTGTTCGTTATCTTCATTTTATTATGTTTCATCCATATATAATATTTTTTTTATGAATTCAGACTGTATAATTTTAAATAAAACAATACTTGTTTGTGAAACACTGATGCCCCGCGTGGCAGCTTCGAACGAAGGCTGAAGTTTCTCAAATGAAAGTCAAACTTCAAGGTCAGGAGATCAAAATGTTGCTATCGAAACAAAGAACTTACACAAGTGTCAATGAATTTGCTAGTATGTATGTAAAATATAAAAGCCCGAGTACTAACTTTTTAAAGTTAAGACGAAGATTAAAATTTTGTTTAAGTCTACAAGGTAGAGTAGGCAAGTACCATCGCTTTTGAAAGTGGGGGAGGGGATATTCAACCGAACCGGGAAAAAACCTGACAAGCAAAAAATATATTAAAAAGGGAAAATTGCTAAAACTTGAAAATCCTATTTCGGGGGAGAGGGTGTGTGTGTTAGGGGGGGGGGGTTCCAACTGCCTTCAGTTCCAAATGTTTTACTCATACTTTTGAATTCAAATGGGAAAATTATATAATACAAATAAGAATTATGCAATACAAATGAAAAATTATAGAATGCAAATAAAAATCATATCATACAAACGGAAAAGATCGAATATTGCAACGTTTGACATGCCATATTCTACTATACTAGTATGTTGAAATTATTATTCAACGACCCTCTTTCCTATTCGCCCTGTGGGGATCCGGGTTAGAATAGGTACTCAGTACCTCCTTGCTTGTCGTAAAAGGCGAATAAATGGGGCGGTCCTTCGGATGAGACCGTATAAACCGAGGCCCCGTGTCACAGCAGGTGTGGCACGATAAAGATCCCTCCCTGCTCAAATGTTTTACTCATACTATCTTACCCTTATTTGACTACTGTATACTGCATCAAAAAGGGGCAACCAATATTTTAATGAATATTTTCTACTATAAAAAGTTATGTCTGAAAAAAATGGAGGAAGGGCTCTCCCCCGCCCCCGATACTATGTGCCTGTAGAGGTCAAAGGGTTAAAAATTTTAGTTTTCAGAGTAATTTGTTATAAGAAATTGCGGTGTGTAATAATTAGAGATGACATGCTAAATATACAGAGATATATGAATCAAGAAACAGCGCACTTTTTGTGCACAATAAATACATGCATACACTTTTTTCAATGGGTGGGTGACACTGCAACTCTCTGGTCGTCCATCCCAATTTTTTTCAGACTATATATATTCTGAATGGTTGGAACTAGGGCTATTAAAATTTCTTGTTACAAGGCCTTTCTTTGGGAATCAACTATTAACGTATGAACACTTTGCCTTAATTTTGAAGTTTGATCTAGGTTTAAAAAAACTTTGGCATTGAAAAACCAAAAAGGAGTCGTCAACGTTTCACAAACACATTTTTTAGTAATATAGTTGAATGATGTGTAATTGTTATGAACATGAACTGTATATATGAAATTGCATCTTTTCTCTTTTCATCGTTGATATACTAGTATTGAAAAAAAAAATTGTTAATAAAAACTTTATTCATTTCCTTCTCGTTTTTTCTCCTTTTAAAGTTTATCCCTACACATTTTCTTCCATTATTATAAACAAAACTAAATTTCATTTGATATCACACTATGAATATTTAATTCACTATAAAAGTTTTGAAATGTGGAATTAATTTGAATGAATACAAGTAAATTGCATGAAAGTTGTTAATTACACCTGTAAAGATCAATGTACTAGTAATTAAAATTTTAAGTAAATGAAAAAGTTACAAGTATTGAAATGTATATTCATTTTCATTTCAATTTTAAAACCAAAGCATGCTAAAGCATAAATCCAGAGAACGTCATTATGGGTACAGATTCCGTGTAGTAGCCGGTTCCACTTGTTCTCGCAATCCAAACTCTGTCTCCCCGCTGAAGTTTCAACAGTATCATGTTTGCTCCGGTCTGATATGTTGCATCTCCCGTATTAAATGCTTCTGATCTCACTTTTGCGACGCCGTTTAACATTATGTTAGTTTGGAGGTTTTGGGTTTTCGAATGGCAGGTTGTAAAGAATACAAAGTGTCCTTCAACATGGGAAGTAAAAATCCCTGTGGTCGAATAATACGATTGTCCCTCGTTGTATAAGACTTTTCGGAATACGATTTTGCTTCCTGTAAAGCCACTGTTAGAAGAAGTAATTCCAGTCGTAAATCCAATTTGAGAATTTTTACCTGAAAATAAAATAATATGTTAGATTTAATTAAATATCAATTCTCCTCTTTAAATGTACTGTGTACATAGGGATTTCTGCAAACTAGCATGGACATATAAAAAAAATATCATATGTCATAAGATTATCCCTCCATTGCTTTAACTTACAGTAAAATCAGAAAGTTTCTCTTGTAAATAAACTTTTGGTTTGTTTTTCTTTCTCCCCCTTCTCTCCTATTAATTACTTTGTTTGTTTTGATTAATTATTTTTTTTTCATATAATATAAAATCGCTTTCTTCATATTTTGGAGGACAGAAGTCACATGATTATAGTTTTTGAATGCATTTGAAGAAATAAGTTCTAGCTCGTCGTCTGCCATGTATTTATTTAACCCTTCACTTTAGTCCTGTTTCAAACAAAGTTACCAAAAAGCACAATAAGGAAACTTGTCTGAAACGCTGAACCTGTAATCGGGATAAAGAATCAGCTATGACATTTGTTATACCCGGTACATGTTCACTATAAATATCAAAATTGTTTTTCGCAGCACAATAACACAGGGTTCTCATCAAATTTGAAATTGGTAAGTCTGATGAGCGACGTTTTTTGATTATTTCTACCACGGCCAAGTTATCACAATGAAATAGAATTCGTTTTCTCCTCCACAAATGTCCCCATAGCAAAGCAGCAACTACTATCGGATACAACTCTCTAAATGCCATGGAGATAGGTTGTTTCATACATGTATTCAGTTCTTGTGGCCAGCATTCAGCAAACCAATGTCCATGAAAATATCCTCCATATCCTATGGTGGAGGAGGCATCTGTATACAGTTGAAAATCTGCATTACTTGTAAGTATTTTCTCATAAAAAACGGAAACACCATTCCATTTCTCCAAGAATTCGAGCCACATACGTAGATCTTCTCTGCTTTCTCGGTCAAATTTTATGTAGAAATTTAAATTATCTACAGTGGTTGATAAGGCAATTAGATGCGAGGTGAAAGGCCTTCCTGGTAAAATTACTCTAGCTGCAAAGTTAAAATGACCAAGCAACTGCAATAATTGTCTTTTCGTCACTGATCGACAGTTCAGAAAGTCTTTGATGAATTTACAAATTCTGTCCACTTTCTCTAAAGGCAGTCTTGCTTCCATTTTATTGGTATCTAATATAATGCCTAAATACTCCAAGCATTGGGTAGGTCCTTCTGTTTTCTTTATAGACAGAGGAATGTTTAAACGCTTGAACAGAGTACAAAGCAAAGCCATTGTTCTTTCTCCAATCCTATCCGATTTATCAATAGTGAGAAAATTATCTAATAGATGAAACATATTATCAATACCATAGTTGTTTTTGGCTATCCAACATATAGCTTGTGATAAACAGTCAAAAATCCTTGGAGAACTGCGACTTCCAAATGGTAAACGTACAAAGCAGTAATATTGGTTTCTCCATTTGATACATAATAAATGCCATAATATTGGATCCACAGGTATAAGCTTGAAGGCATCACTTATGTCTGTTTTGCATAAAATAGCATTTCTTCCCAATTCTTGAATCTTTTTAATAGCATCGTCCACTTTGACATATCTGAGGGAACACTTGTCTTTGTCTATTAAATCATTGATACTGTCTATTTCACTGTTCTCATGTGGTGAGGAAAGATCGAGAATTAATCTTTTCTTTCCTGAGTATTTTCCTGTTGCAATTCCTATCGGACTCACTCTGTATTTTGAAAATGGCAAAGTGTCTAATGGACCCACTAAAAATCCCTTTTTAACTTCAGCATCAATCAATTGTTCTACTGTATGTGGGTCCTCTCTTGCAGTTTTAAGGTTTCTACATTCAAAAGATTGATCAATGTTAACATCATCTCCCATAAATATGTCAAAACCATTACTTAATCCGTCTATTAAGTATTTAACAAAGTTTTTGTCGGGATGATTGGCTAGTTCCATTTGTAATCTCTCTACATTTATGGGAGTTGTTGCCTGCATATTGATCTCAATTTCTTTGTCTAGTCATTTAGGTTCACTCGGTGATTTCTTTGATTTGACATTCGATGTTGTTTTCTCTGCATTTAATTCTGAGCATTTGCTTCTTCCATGTTTAGGAGACATGCATGAAGAACACACATGTGCCCTTCTGCAATAAGGTAAGGCACATCTTGTGTAATTAAAGTTATTGCAAATCGGCATGCCCTCATGGTATAAAATTTGGCGATCGTACTTGTCTCTTCGCTGGTTTTGTTTCTTACCTAAATGCTTTACATCATCTGTACTTTTGCTTTCGACATTTTCTAAACACATGGAAGTGACGTGAGCAGTAGAACTGCAAATGTCACAAGAATTAACTTCTGCCCCTGCAACTATTCTTTTCAGTAATTCATCGTCTCCCTTTGACCAGTCAATCAAAATGTTTCTCTGTTTCAAGGTAATCGCACATTTAGCAGAAAATAACTTGTGATATTCGAAGAACTTGGTGGGCCAAATGTTGTTTACTTCTATGATGTGAGCTAAATATCCATCAAGTTCGTTTTGTCTCCAGGGATATGCTGTTGGGGCACACATGATTCGTTTGTAACGGCAAAATGCCGTAACAAATTCGCTGATAGACAAATTTCTACTCAAACGTTTATCCGGCTTGTCCTCTTTTTTCTCCGTTTGAATCTCAAAAGAAGGAATTAGTAGCGCACACAGATTGACATCATCGCCTCTTAGAATCTTCTTACGTAAATCTGTCGAAACTAGATCAACATGGCCAACTTCTTTTGAAGAGACACCCATATTATTGTGATGCGACGAAGAAAATGAGATTGAGTACCTGAATATCCTGTGGCTCCAATTGTAGTAGGTGCATTCGACAAGGTGACTGTTTTCTGTAAGGCGGTAAATTTCTGTAATGGGTTATCTTTCTCTTTGTCCTTTTGAAGTAACGATGTAAGGCCGTACAAGACTTCGCCATCATCTGTAAAGAAGAAAACAATGCTTGTTGGCCGCCATTGTTGTTTTCATTTACGTCATTTCCGCCCAAGTCTATTTCCCGCGGTCTCTCAATCACGTGGTCTCGTTTGTTTTCGTTGTATAATTGTCTTAACACAGTCGCGGACAAACCCTTAGGAACGGCAATCCCCAAACCATTTAACTTCTCACGTAGTTCGGCAATAGTCCAATTCAAAGGATTGTTTCTGTCTAAGTTCCGCGACATATTGGAAGCTAACACTGTGTCAGTTTCGGGTTCAGACTCCGACATTGGTTGGTCAACTTGTGGTTCTTCTGTTGCCGATCTCGATCTATTTCTTCTTATATTTCTAGGCATAGTGAAATAAATAAACACAATACATACGAGATATGAAACATAAATTGTCCTCGATAATTAATCCGTGTAGTAAGTATATTAGGTTACTTCGTGAGTAATCACAGTTACCGAGTCAGAATGTAAACAATCACATAAGTTATATTCCAACGAAATACACTTCAAACCATTAAGATATCACTTTACACAGTTCGAGAAGTCATAGTAAATCCATAGTAATCACAAATAAAGATAGGTAATAAAGTTATTGAACTGTAAAAATGTAAACACAACTGTACTTTTGATAGACGCTTATAGAATGACTGACAACTGATATGATTGGTCAACTAAGCCACGTGACTTGTGTATAGAGGTACCCCAAGGGAAAGTATGGAGGTACAACAAGGAAAGCGATGCAAAGTGTGATAACTTGTTATTTTGATAATAAACTTTGATTATAACATAATCAATAAAGAGTACCTTTAGAAAAGCGTATCTTCAGTCACAGGCGCTTGTTTCTGTAATAAATTTTTTACCATAGTATAACACCCTTGTGTTATTATTATACTACGGGATAAAATGTATTCCCGAAACAAGTGCTTGTGCTTCAGATATAAGGGCGCATTCATATGAGTGAAAAATTCTCGAGAGGGACGTTAAACAAAATATAATCAATCCATCAGATATCAGACGAGGGGGCTTGCATAGTTCGAAACAAATACTGTAGATTCCTAAATCTACGCGTGGAATTAACTATCGCGTAATTTCGCGAGAAGCACCACACGCGAAATAAAATTACTCGCCTTTTAATTTTAATGGATCTGAAATCTATGTAAAATCTCTTGATTAACCGTCCATTCGCGAATTATTATTCTCGCCATTTGCTGTTGAAGAGCCCATTTGCGATAATAAGTCCTCCAAAAATAGGTAATTTACAGTAACAATAGAATCTGGTATTCAAAAACAACCAAATTTATTCGAAATCACTTTTTAAAGATCAACAGACGTGTGAGATAACTATACGAGACGATAAGGAAATATGTAGATTAAATGACAACAGGATTCAGGGCCTTTATTAATTAAGTGAAACCAAGCTTAATTTCAAGGAAGCCCTGGAGATCCTCATATCCATGGATACTGCCATTGGAACACCTCGATAAGGATAACCAATGATAGTACCACTACTTCACACATCAACAAAGTTTTTAAACCAGAAAGGAAAACCCTAGTTTTTATGGTTACATGAAAGCCATTCACCATCGCATTGACCATTGAAAGATGTAAAGAGCAAGAAAAAAATCACATTACAAAAAAGTATACATCACACAGTGACTCTGAGAAGAAATTTGTGTCAAATCCATAGGCACTTGGGTTTGGACCCGCCCCCCCCCCCCCCCCTTTCCATTTTTTTTCTTTTTAAATCTGGGTTCGAGTCACCTTTTTTCTATTTTTCTGTTCTAATATGCACTATATGTTATCAAAAATGTAACTCTTTTGTCTCTACAAGCTGTTTTTAAATATGTCGTTTTCCACTGATACATATAAAGAGAGAAGGCTTGCAACTCTTTTCTCGTCATCCGCCTCACCTCGCTTAAACTTCGGTCGATTATTTATCTTAGCCTGAATAAAACATGGGATATGTATACATTAATAAATTTTTAATATATTCCTTTCATATTTTCATTTAATTTTTATGTGCCCCCGATTTGTAAATATTTCGTTGAAATCACTCGCCTCTAGGGTAATTTTTTTTTATGTGCAATGACTGGGACGGAAGTACCCGGTATTTTTGGGCGTCATCATTAAATGTAATGTCATTCGGAACACTAAATTCGAGAGGGAATAATTTCTCTTCATATTACATGTAACGGTAAGTTCGCCATGTAACAAGATAACTGTAACTAGTAGATTCTGATAAATGTCGATTAACTTTTAACATACTACATAAACATCCAAATTTCACAATATTGTTATTACAACGCCTGTTTTTTGTTGTTTTTTTTTTTGTAAATGCAGAACAGTTATTAAGTTAGAGTTATCGTTCTTTTCTACTTCCGTCCCAGCTGTCAGTGCACATAAAAAAAAATTACCCTAGATGCGGATGATTTCATCGAAATATTTACAAATCGGGGCCCCGCCCTAGCACTTGAACCCCTAACCCCAGGGCCATGAATTTCACAATTTTGGTAGAGGACTCATTGCTGATTATAATCATGCAAACAGTTTGACTGCTTGATGTCCAGGAGTAAAGAAAAAGATTTTTAAAGATAACATTAATTTTAGTGGTTTTGGCCCCACCCCTCAGGCCCCAGGGGGGCAGGGATCATGAAATTCATAATTTTTGTTCCCCTTCACCCATATATGCTTTGTGCTAAATTTGGTTGAAATTGGTTCATTGGTTGCAGAGAAGAAGCTGAAAATGTTCAAATGTTAACGCACAACGCACGACGACGGACGAAAACATATAGCAATAGGTCACCTTAGTTTACTCAATGTAAGACTCTTTTAAAAAGTATATACAAGTATGTATATAAGTTTTTCCACTGTAAAGAGAAATGTAGTAAAGTAAAGATATCTGTTGATTGCAATATTCCACGTATAGATTAAGCTACAAGTATAGGGTAGTCTGCGACAGAAAATGCATAGTGTATTTTACAGTTTGTTATTTTTTTTGTTATTTTTTACTTGTTACCAGGTAGATCCGATATCAGCTTATTTGTTCCCTACCGGTGAAACTGGATGGAGGGAACAGTAGATTTTGTCTGTGTCTGTCCGTCTGTCTGTCTAGCTGTACTCTGTCAGTCCACATGTGCCATTTGTTTTCCTCACTTTTTCTCTAAAAGATTGCAGAATTATAAATAAAGTTTGCATTTTTCCGCTAAAATGATCTTTGACGGAATTTGGGGACTTTCTTGTTTTTTAACTAGATTAAACTTCGGGTTTAAGGGACTTGTATAGCTGGGGCAATGATAATACCCCGATGTGTGTTGAATATTATTACTAAGTAACTAGCTAACTATTACTTGTCCAGGAACTTAGCAGGAAGATCATATAACTTTCTAGAATTTAGGTTGCATACACGTAAAAATGCCTTTTAAACCCCTGCTTAAAATTAGTTGCCTCTTTGTAAATACACTATCATTTCGACCGTATGTTTGACACTTTTCATTCATCTAAAATCTTTAATACAACAGTTTTAAATCAAAGGAGAAAAGAACCATGTCCCTTTCTTTTTTCTGCTACATGTATGTGTGAGCCCCTAAAATGCCCCTATCCACTCAGATAATTACGGTAGCTGGTATACCTGACATGGTATGAGATTTTTTTTTCAATTTGTGGCCACGAAAAAAATTCGTGGGAACGAAATAAAAATTCGTGGAAACGAAATAAAATTCGTGGGATCGAAATAAAATTCGTGGGATTATCAGTAACATGTATTTTTCCTGATTATTCTGTAATGCACATACGGTTTTGAATGCAGCTACTAGTATAGCCTCACAGATTTGGTGTCTAGTTTTGATATATTATATTCTCCCTCACTTCGTTCGTCCAAATATAAATTAATCATGAACTAAATAATCAACACACACATATGTCGTAAACAGGATGCTGCTCGTTAGCTCTTTATTTTCAATATTATACAAATAATCTCAAGATAATCCCAATTCCAAATCATCTACAGAAGATTCAATTTGTATATCGTCCTTTTTTTTTTTTTTTTTACACAAAATGTTCTTAATACACAGTGTACCTTACTACCTAACAACTTGATATTCAAAGAACCGAGCGAGCTTAGATAAACGCCCAACCCAGCGAACTGCTATTTGTACCAACAAATTACGTGGACCTAATTTCGAACATGCGACAACTACGCCCGAACATAAGTTCACATTCAATTTATATATTTTCATATCCATATCAAATTAAGTTTCTTAGGTATATTAATTAAGTCTCCAATTTGTAGTTACAGATGCCAAAAGAAAAAACTGCATTTTATGTGGCAATAGTCTAGTCTCAATACATATATGGATCAAACCTGTTAGAGTGACTTTATGCAAAATACAATCATTGCAGAAAAGGAAGTGATGCTTTTAATTTATATAAAAATGAGAGGTCATTGCTGTTGTATATTGAAACAGAAAAATACTTAGTACATAAAGAGATATCAAATAAGTTTAATAAATAAAAAGAACTACAAATGTTTTTCTGCCGACTACCCAAAGTCCATTAATCGAAACTAGAGGTATGTGAGCGCTGAGCTCACTAAATGATACCTCCCGCCTCCATATAGTTATAATTGCAAAGTCCATGTTTTGCTGTGTCCGGGAAACCCAAAATATGTGTCGGATCAAAAAGTAAAATAGGAGGTGCACAATGGCAATATGTAATAAAGATTCTGTGAAAGTTTCATCAAATTTCATTCAGTGGTATGAGAGGAGTTGCAGATAAGAGATGGGTACCCCAAAGCGTAACAGACGGACGGACAGACGGACAGACGTACAGACGGACGGAATTAACGATTATTATATACCCTCCCGCTTTTCAAGCGGGGGGTATAATGAACATATTTTCATCTATGTATGCTAGTAGATTATTGTATGAATTTTCGCAAAACGTACTAGTATTTGGCAAAAGAATGATATATGTAACAATATAATTTTTGTAAAACTTGAATAAAGCCATAAACAAAGTTGCCATTAATATTCAATCAATTTTCAAAGAAGTGTTACATGTAGGCAGTAATCGAGAATTATCGTGCATAGTTCTTTATTTTTGATATTTTATTTGGTTACTAGGGATTTATTTAAGGAATCACTGTCTAGTTTTGAGAGTATGCCAGGGCATCAACAATAGTGGGAAACATGGGATAATTTACATAACAGGCGAAACTTGACAGTGATTCCTTATATTTCCATTTCATTGTGAAATAAAATTGTAGATTTAAACTTTAACAAGAGGCCCATGGGCCACATCGTTCACCTGAGAAGATTTGACCATTTTGTTCTTTACATGATTTCCCCCTTGTAATACATATTGCGACCCCACCCTACCCCACTGATCATAATTTAGACATTTTGAAATCTACACTACCCCAGAATGCTTCCATGTGCACATAAGTTTCAGCTTTTCTGGACCAGTGGCTCTTGAGAAGAAGATTTTCAAAGATTTTTCCTATATATTTCTATCTAAAACTTTGATTCCCCATTGTGGCCCCGCCCTACCCCTGGGGGTCACGATTTGAACAATTTAGAATCTACACTACCACAGGATGCTTCCACATAAGTTTCAGCTTTTCTGGACCAGTGGTTCTTGAGAAGAAGATTTTCAAAGATTTTTCCTATATATTTCTATGTAAAACTTTGATTCCCCATTGTGACCCCACCCTACCCCCGGGGGTCATGATTTGAGTATTTTAGAATCTACACTACCCCAGGATGCTTCCACATAAGTTTCAGCTTTTCTGGACCAGTGGTTCTTGAGAAGAAGATTTTCAAAGATTTTTCCTATATATTTCTATGTAAAATTTGATTCCCCATTGTGGCCCCGCCCTACCCCCGGGGGTCATGATTTGAACAATTTAGAATCTACACTACCCCAGAATGCTTCCACGTAAGTTTCAGCTTTTCTGGACCAGTGGTTCTTGAGAAGGAGATTTTTTTAATGACCCCACCCTATTTTTGTCTTTTCTTGATTATCTCCCTAGTGAGTGGACTTGGCCCTTCATTTAAAACAATTTAAATTTCCATTTACCCAAGGATGCTTTGTACCAAGTTTGCTCAAAATTGGCCCAGTGGTTCTTGAGAAGAAGTCGAAAATGTGAAAAGTTTACAGACGGACAGACGGACGGACAGACAGACGGACGACGGACAAAATGTGATCAGAAAAGCTCACTTTAGCCTTCGGCTCAGGTGAGCTAAAAATGTAGACATAGACTTAAATCACACGAGGACTTCCATGCCAATTTCAATAGTCCTCGCCCACTGACGTCAAACACAAAGGCAGCCGCACGAGATTTACATGCATATTTGGCCTCCTTAGCGTCAGAGACAGATGCACACGAGATTTGCATGCGTATTAGGCTTCCTTAGCTCCTGACATATCGTCCTGCCTAATTGACATTCCTACAGAATTATCCAGAAATAAACTCTGTCAACTTTCAAAGAGTTATCACAGAGAAAAAGAATAGAAATTGAAATATATGGTTACTAGGGGTTTATTGGGTAACTAAGAGTTTAATGTTTACTCTCTCTCTCTCTCTCTCTCTCTCTCTCTCTCTCTCTCTCTCTATATATCTATATATATATATATATATATATATACACTGTACACAAAATACACAAAAATATGTGACTGTCACATTATTTTTTTGTTATTCTGATGCTCGCCGTGGTTGCATACAAACTGTTAAGAAATCTCCCTACACTTTTATACATTTTTTTTACATGACTGTAATGCTATTGCTAAGGATTTCTTTGTTGCCTGTAGGATAAAATTTTGAATTCTAATGATACATAGATCTTAATCCTTGAGATATCAACATTGAACCTTACAATTTCATATCATAGTATACAAACATCCCTTTTCCTCAATAATTTTATGCATTTAAAGTTGTTACTTGGGACATTTTTGGTTGCCCTAGAAAATTAAATTCTGTATTTCACCTACAATTTACAATGTTTCTAGGATTTAAATGATTTTTATCATGTGTTACTTAAAAAATATGGAACACATACATAATTCTATAAATAAATATTTCTGAAATTGACTTTAAATTCAATTCATGGTTGTTATGTTTGATGTGTTGCTAGGCAACCAAATTACAGGGATAACACCAAAAAAATATCATTTCCTGCTAGGCTTGGTATACCCTTGGATTACATATTATATTAGTTTTTTGAAGAGGGGGCCTAGAATGTCTCTTGTCCTATCTTATTCTTTTATTTTTCTCACTTCTCAATGCGATAATTTTGATTAAAGTACAAATGCCAATGGTAAATCCTAAATATTCAATCAATTATTAGACATTTCTTAAATTTCTTTTTTACTTTTGATTTTAATTATTTTTTTCATGTTTTAATTTTGGCTAAAGTTGAATAATTCAGGAAGAAATACAGGGGAAGAGAAGGAGATATTTCTTCGTGTACTGATTTATGTAACTATGTAGATTTTTTTTTTATCATGAAGCACATCAGGTCCACTATTCATTGTATGGTGACCTTGCCCTGTGTCCATGATTGTAACCTATCATTGGTAATGATTTGGTCAATAATTATGCACACAATGGCAGAGTCAACCAACCATAAAGCTTGGGCTTGGGGTGTACCAAGTGATTTGGTAGCAGCAAAAATCCTTTGTTCGAGGTGAGAAACATGTACTAAATAGATATTGTCAATCAGAAACTCAAGCATCTTTTTGATGTCAACTTCAGAGTACTTGTGTGTGCAGTCAGAATGTGTTTAAGAAAAATATATCAAACCAGGTGAATTTTATTAGGAAAAGCTAAATGGTAAAATTCAGCCTATGTGATATTGATAATTTTTGGTCATTTTGATCTTCCTCTTTAAATTCACCCGGCTTGGCATATTTTTCTAAGGTTTATATTACACTTTTAGCGCCAAGATAACATATTCTGATATTTATTGTCACCTGTAAACTTTTACTGACTGTGATTTGTTTATATTTGTTTTTCTATTGAAATATTACTAATATTTTCCAAGTCTATTTCATTTTCCAGTTCTTCGGAGAAAAATTCTAAGAACCATCCACTTTTCTAAACTTGCGACATGATATCAAATCTTTTTCAATGAAAAAAAATTTGTTTGTATCATCTGTCCTTAACAAAATAATTTTACAAATGACCAATGACCAGGTAAGTAAACTTAGTAACGAGTTCCATTTTTATTGAAAAAGCAGCTGTCAAGGATATGAAAAAAAAGCCTGGACTTTAATTTATCGTGGGGAGTGGTTGTGTATAAAGTTGAAAAGTCATACATTTTTAAGTTTTTGATTTTGTTAAACTTGAAACGCTACACGTGACTGCCGATATCAGATAAGAATCTAGATTATCGCTGGGATCGGTATGACCAACGTGTTACGTTTCTAATTCAATATTTGAAATCATCTATTACGAAAACCAATTTCGATTTAGGACCTATATGTTTTTACATTGAATTTTATCATATAACTTACCAAAAACCAGTTCAATGTCTGCAAGCATTTAGAAAAAAAGGTGATGAAAAGCAAGAAGGACAAATTGACAGAAAGGCGGTTGGGCATTCAGACCGGTTTCACCGTCAAGAGAATAAAAAGTTAAACATTTCACAGCCACATGTTGGTCTAGAAAAAAGGTTATTCAGAACTTCTTTCCTAACATGGTTAAAGTTTATATATTCTCGGTGCTAAATGAAGCTTAAATAATAGTATTATGACTTACCACAGCCATTTCTGGACATGTTCATTTGGGACACTTGTAATGAAGACACAGTAGAAGACAGTTTGAGCAAATCCAGTTGATATTGCTTTACTTCACTTTGTAGACCGCTGATACTTGTGTTCATCCCATCTAAAAGAAGTAAAATTAAAAATCAGTTTAAACTACTACATTCAATCTCTAAGAGATATATATTTCAAATGTTACCAAAGCCTATCGTACTAACCTGTGACGGAGGAAACAAGATTTGTTTGAGTTTTTTCGACGTCTGAAATTGCGATGAATAATTTCTTACTTTCGGCAGTAAAAGCTGTGTTGTAATATTCTAGAGTTCTGTTTAAGCTCATGGAAATCGAGTTGTACTGCTCGTTGATGATTTCAGGGATTTTTTCAAGGTCATTTAAGACTTTTTCATTCATGTTCAAGACAGTCATTTTAAAGTATCGAACTTCAGTATTTATGTTAGCCAGTATTTCTGTGGTATTATTCTCAAATTCTCGTTTTCGTTTATCAATATCTTCTTCTAATTTCTGCTGAGTTTTGGTTATGCGACTGATATCTTCGTAAATATCAGAGATATTTTCTTTATAGACCATGTTTTCTCTGCTAATGCGTTCGTTTTCTTTTTTCAGTTTTTCCAACTCTTTTTTCAACTCTGTCATCGTCCGCTTTAAAGTGGAAATTTCGCTCTCAGATGAGAGCAAAGTTTGTTTCAGAGTGACCATGTCTTTCATCAGGCCATGGGCATTTTTCCCAATGCTCATCCTAATAAGAGTTTCTTGATTCAGAAGCTGACGAAATACGTCTGAGTTTTTGATTCCACCTGAATCCGTTGTATTATTAGAGTCGCTGTCAGTTAACTCGGAAAAACAATGCGTTGATACACTAAGATCACCAGGGTAAAATAGATAAATGTATTCATCATGCAAAGAGTTAGCAGTATCACACGGATGTATACAAAATGTAGAGATTTTTTGTTTCTCATTCATGACGTGAATTTGTGAACATTTTATACGCTAAACTAATGGGTTTCTCAATCAAATTAATTATGTAAAAAACACATATGATAAAAACGGGATAATCTGAATTAGGAGAAATGCAATTGAAAATAAGTGGTCATTTTATATGATTAAAAGGAAATTATGAAGACGTCGGTACTGTTAAGCTCACTGAAAAAAAAACTTTACAAAAATAAGTTGTATTATACTGAATATGTTGTAAAGTTAGCTAGAAAGGTGTTCAACAGGAAAGGACACTACATTTTTATAGGCTGTATTGTTTTTCCCCTGAAATTAACATTCAATTTTTGGTAAGAAAGTTTAAGAATGTACAGGCTAGACTGTTACCCTGCAACTTGAAGATAATTGACAAGAGCTTTAATAGAATAGAAAATATTGTTTCATGGCTTATTTCTATTCATAGTCTACATAAAGTATGAAAAGTTCCACCTAAGCTCAATTTTCAATGGATCCCAAAAGAAGTAGAGGTTATAATAAAACAAGATTTTTCAAAGTCTGGCTCTGGTAAGCTGAAATGGCGATGTTGCCAAGTAAAATTATTGAACTGAAAGGAAGTCTTCCTTGTTGATAAAAACAGATACATGTAAGTAATAACGCACTTACGAGTACATGTGTAAGTGTTGGCATTTACTTAGAAAACTTAAAAGTACTTGTACCTTGTTAGATATAATCTAGAAATTATTCAATTTATTCTTCATGCGAAATTAATGAAGCTATTTATAGATAAGTTTCAGTTTCCATATACATATCAAATCGTGGGTTATAAAGTACTTGTATTCAATTACAAAAGAAAGATTACATCACATAGAAGTAATGCTCATACTAGCAATAAAGCATTTTACATTTAAGAAATTAAAACTATTTAAGATATACAGTATACAAAACCCTTTATAACAAGACATTTACATATTTCTTTTAAAGTTAGGATTAACAACAGGACAATTGCATTTTTTTTTCGAAGTTAGGATTAACTCGAACAATTTTAGTTATAAGTATGATTGTTTTGAGTATAATTTTAAAAGTGCATATATATTTGGAATCAAAGCCATTTGCCAGGTATTTATAAAGATAGCTAAATGAAGAAATAGACGCATGTGAAGAGATGGTTTGTCTACCATCGCTTCATTAGTTTTCAACTAGTTGCAGATATGTAGCGTTATGGTTTTATATATTTGTCTTTGACCATATTGGTCAAAGAAAATTATATAAAACCATAACGCTATAGATCAGCGAGTTTTCAACAATTTCAGAATGTTAAACATCATAAACAAAATGTGTTTGGGAAATACTGATGCTAATGAATCGCAGCTTTTGACCAGGCTTGAATTTTCTCAAATTCGAATGTCAAACAAACGTCAAATGTCAAGTCAAAAGTGTTAATACCCAAAGGAATGTTTCAATTGTTTCAGGTAAAACACCTGTGAAAAATGAAAGCCCCAGTGCTACAAAGGTTAAAGCTTTAAAAAATGGGTTAAATTCTTAGGTCAAGATCACACTAAGGTCAAAAATATCTATACTCACTGAAAAGTCTTGTTACAGTGAATACACATGTGAAGTATAAAAGCATAACGACAAATAGGCAGACAGACGGACGGATGGACAAGGCAAACACTATACCCGAAACTTCGTTTACTGGGACATAAATCTATGCTCTGCAGTGTTTGAAAAAAGTAGCGCAAGGCAGAAAAACTTTGCTTTTAGGAATTCACTGTGGGATGGTATTGTTACTTGTAACCGAAGGGTTCTTTTATGCCTTCGTAATTGAAGATTTGGGGTTATGTAGTTTTTGCTCTACTTTTACAAAAAAAAAATACCACACTTCAACCTTGGCCAAAACCTTTGAACAGTTGGTGTAAGGGTTTCATACTTCACATGTTTATTCATGGTGAAAAGACTTCTCAAAGAGTATATTTTTTTTTACCACTTGACTTTGATCTTAGAGTTCGACTCACTTTGTAAAAAAAAAAACCCAAAAAACTTTAACCTTGGCACAAATTTGAACAGTTAGTACTAGAGCTTTCATATTTCATAAATATTCCTTTTGAAAATACTTTTCTCTTGATACCAATAATTTTGACCTTAACTGTGGATTTGATTCACATTTGAGAAATTTCAGCCTTTGCCATTAGTGCCATACGGGGGCATCAGTGTTTCACAAACACATTTTGTTCAAAGAATAAATCACAAATGATCTTAAAGGATATTGACAAATCTAACAACGAAACATTCTTCATAACCGTTGTTTATAAACCCCATGGGTCTATAATTCAGACCATCAAAACTTTTGCATATTTACCCTGCCATTTTTCAGTCCTACGCGCTTTGTGCAGATATCATATATGAGAATAGTTGACAGAAACACAGGAATATTTTGAAAATTTGAAATTGAGATATTCTTTTACAGTTGGAGTAAGAATGTGGAGAAATTAATCCAAAAACAAGCATAATTCAATTAATATATTTACAGTATTTTTTCTATGAGTGGCACAATATAGCTCTCTGGTCATCAATCTCATTTTTTCAGATCAGAGTGCTTTAGATCAGCAGCTTAACGGTCGTATCAAAAGGCAAAATTTTGTATGGGCCCTGTTTTAAGCCCAGGAAGATTATTAACAACGGTTTTTGAGAATGTTTTGTTGTAGAAATAGTGAAAAATATGTTTGGAACACGAGGTGTATAATAATTTGAGACGACATGTTTAATATACAGAGATATATAAATCGAGAAACAGCACACTTTTTGTGCACAATAAATACATGCATGCACTTTTTTCAGTGGATGACAATGCAACTCACTGGTCTTCAATCCCAATTTTTTTTTCAGACTAGATATATTCTGAATGGTTGGAACTAGGGCTATTTCATATTAATAGTTACAGGGCCTTTCTTTGGGAATCAACTAACGTTTGAACACTTTGCCTTAATCTTGAAGTTTGATCTAGGTTTGAAAAAAACATAAACCTTGGTCATGAAATACCAAAAGGGAGGTATCAACGTTTCACAAACACATTTTTGTGTAATAGTTGAATGATGTGTATGTTATGAACATGAACTGTATATATATAAAAAAATTTCTGTACATCGTTTATATACTAGTGTTGAAAAAAAATTGTAAAATAAAACTTAATTCATTGCTATCTCGTTATTTCTCCTTTTAAAGTTTATCCCTACACATTTTCTTCAATCATTAAAAACAAAACTAAATTTCAGTTGATATCACACTATGAATTTTTTATTCACTATAAAAATTTTGAAATGTGTGGAATTAATCCGAATGAATACAAGTAAATTGTATGGAAGTTGTTAATTACACCTGTAAAGATCAATGTAATTCAAGTTTGAAGTAATTGAAAAAGTGACAAGTATACGAGGGCTGTTCAATAAATAATGTCCTGAACTGCGTGATATACAATACAGATATCATATGACATTAAACTTGACTTTCTATCATTATTAAATCTTTACTGAATTTATAATAGTCTATGTAACCACTTTTCATCACATAGTTTCATCGTGAGAAGCTGGGAAACAAGGGCTTTTCGAGACACTGCTTTATAAATGAATGGTAAAGAATCGGTAAACTAGAGTGAAAATAAAGGCTACATTAAAGCTGCTGTAAAACCTCTTAAACATCCCAAAGAAGTAATCACTGAAATATGTGTGATTTACAGCAACCGATGCCTGATTTATAGACAAATGATCAGATGGATTTCAATGATAATTTTTTTTTTATAATAGGTATCAGAAATGGGTACCTTCCTTGCCAACAAAAATTAAAACAACTTATGTACTGTTTGCCAAATTTCAACAAAAATATTTGATGATGCATGATTGACTTTAAGACACATAGCAAATTTGATAGCCATCATATCGGGAGTAGTTTACACTGTTTTAAAGAAACGTTTGAAGTAAAAAAAGCTTTGTCCTCAAAGGTCACCCTTTATTTTGAAAAATGAGTGAAAACGACAGCGTGTACGAAAATCTTAACAATTATTTTAAAATACCAGTAATTGTAGTTATCCACGTTTGTTTTATATTTAAACAGATATTGGAACATGAATCTCTTGCTTAAAATCATCAAAACAAAATTTACCATAAGATGTACTTTATAAAAACGGCGGCGGTCTGACAAAAGCAAAGGTATGCAAGAGCACAAAGACAGATTTATATGCAATTTTCTTAAATATTAGTGGTATTGTTGTTCAAATTCGTATTCGGAGAGACAGTATAATATCTGGAAAAGTCTAGAAAGCAATTTTTTGCCCCCAAAAATCGAAAGTTTTATTAAAGGAAGGACTCAGAATCAGGAATCCACTACATTGAATTTCTTCATGACAGCGTCCAAACCCGCATGCCCTGAAGAGTAAAGGGGTTTTCGGGATCAACAGAAAGTTATTGTTTTTTCACATTTACAATATTTGCTAGATCTTTGAACTTTTGACTTGTTTTTTTTCCAAACTTGAAAAAACACCTTTCAGAAGGAAAAAAACAAATCCATGAAATCATTGGATCTGCCAATTTCCAGTTTACTAAGGGTCATACCCAAAAATGAGTTCTAAAAAGAATCAGAAATTGGATAAAAAATGTTACGGACATGTATTTGAATTAAAAGAGATCAATACGAAAATCATGAAGATTAAATCATTGAAAAAAAGTCATTTGCTTCTTTCTGAGCACCGAGGACATTATTTATTGAACAGCCCTCGTGTATTTGAACCTATTTATTTTCATTTCAAATTTAAGCCAAGCCATGCTTTCGTCTAAAGCATAAACCCAGAGAACGTCATTATGGGTACCGATTCTGTGTAGTAGCCGGTTCCACCTGTTCTCGCAATCCACACTCTGTCTCCCCGCTGAAGTTTCATCAGTACCATGTTTGTGCCAGTCTGATATGTTGCATCCCCCGTATTATATGCTTCAGTCCTCACTTTTGCGACGCCGTTTAACATTATGTCAGTTTCGAGGTGTTTGGTATTCGAATGGCTGGTTGTAAAGAATACAAAATGTCCTTCAACGGGAGAAGTAAAAATCCCTGTGGTCGAATCATACGATTGACCCTCGTTGTATAAGACTTTAGGGAATACGATTTTGCTTCCTGTAAAGCCACTATTATGTGAAGTAATTCCAGCTGTAAATCCAATTTGAGATTTTTGACCTAAAAGTAAAATAATATGTTGGATTTAAATATCAAAGTTCTCCTCTTTAAATGTACTATGTATACATAGGAATATTGCAAACTAGCATTGACATATTTAAAAAGAAAATTAATATATCATACTTCATACGATTTTCCTTCCATTGCTTTGAAATACTAGTAATCTGGAAGTTTCTCTTGTAATATATACTTTTAGTTTGTTTTTCTTTCTTCCCCTTTTCTCATATTAATTCCTTAGTTGTTTTTTTTTTAATTTTTTATTATAAAAAATCATTTTCTCCTTAAATTGGAGGGCGGAAGTCATGATAGCTAGAATACATGGTTTGATTGTATTTGAAGAAATAAGTTTTAGCTCGTCTGAACCAAACTTCAGGTGAACCTTTCTGTCGTCTGTCATCTATTAACACTTCACTTTTTTTTCTTCAGTCCTATTCAAACAAAGTTACCAAGGGAAGGAAGGGTCATTATTCCTTTCAAGTAAAATTTTTTCAAATGGTCAAAATTCATGTATTGTCTTAAAGATTCATATATTCATGCATAAAAATTCACGTATTGTCTTAAAGACTGGGCCACATAGTGTGAATTCAAAATTATGGATCCAATGGTTGAGTTGTGACGAGTAACTCTATAAATATATAGAGTACCTTTTTACGAGCGTAACTTAAGATATCAGAGCGTGTCCATAAACATCCAAAATTTTTCGAAATCATTTTTTAAAGTTCAACAAACGTGTGAGGAAACCAGACGAATCGGTCAGGGAATATGTAGTAGAACTCGGGGGCTTTTCCAAACATTGTACGTTTGGAGCAACACTGAAGACAATGCTTCGGGACAGATTGGGAATAAATGTCGACAGAATTCAGGTGCGTCTGTTAAGTGAAACCAAGCTTAATTTCAAAGAAGCCCTAGAGATCGTCACAACTACGGATACTGCCGTTGGAACGCCTTGATTAGGATATCGATTGATAGTACATGTATGGCACGCCATATTCACAAAAATGAGCAAAACATAGTTTCACAGTCGATAAACTATGTTTATCGCTTGTAAAGTATAGTTTACGGACTGTAAACTATAGTAAACAATTTTAATCTATATTTTACGTCTGTAAACCATAGTTAACGCGATAATCTATGTTTCACAATCGTAAACTATACTTAACACCAAAATTAATTATTTGCGATCGCAAAACATAGATTATCTGATAAATACAGTTTTACGATTTGTAAACTATAGTTTGCAAACCGTTAACTGTAGTTAACGATCTGATAAATATAGTTTCACGATTTGTGAAACTATGATTAACAACTCTTAACTATAGTTTACGATTGTAAACTATAGTTTACAAACGTGAATCTATGTTTATCAACAAAATCTATTGTTAAAGCTTATTACAGACAGATAAACTTAGATTAGCATTTGTAAACTATAGTTAACAGCCGTTAAATATAATTTACAGATAAAAACTATACTTAACGAATCGTTAACTATAGTTTACGGTTTGTAAACTATAGTTTAAAGTCGATAAACCTAGTTTATCATTTGTGAAACTATGTTTAGCTCATTTTTTGTGAATTTGGCATGCCATATACATGTACCTCTAGTTCATCCATTAATAAATTTTTTAAACCAAAAAGGAAAACCCCAGTTTTGAAGGTTACATAAAAGCCATTCACCATCGCATTGTCTATTGAAAGAAGTCAAGAGCAAGAAAAAGTCACATTACTGAAAAAGTCACACAGTGATTTTGCACATGAGGAAAATGCATATAATATATATATATATATATATATATATATATATATATATATATATATATATATATATATATATATATATAGTATCACAAGTTCATTGGTTTAAACGCTGTAATGTGACTGCCGGGTATCAAATAAGAATCTAGATTATCGGTATAACCAACGTGTTCCGTTTCTATTTCAATATTAGAAATCATTTATTACGAAAACCAATTTCAGTTATGCTTTTACATTTATCAACTAGCATACCAAAAACCAGTCCAATGTCTGCAAGCATTTAGAAAAAAAGTGCGGAAAATCAAGTAGGCAGGACTGACAGAAAGGCGGTTGGACATAAAGACCGGTTTTACCGTCAAGAGAATAAAAAAGTTAACATTTCACAGTCTCATTGGTCTAGAAAAAGGTTTGTAAGAACTTCTTTTCTTACATGATTATAGTTTATAGACTCTAAGTCCCATAAAAATGATACCATCAGTTAAAATGATAAAAGTAATATGACTTACCACAGCCATTTCTGGACAAGTTCATTTGGGACACTTGTAATGAAGACACAGCAGAGGACAGTTTGAGCAAATCTAGTTGATACTGCTTTACTTCACTTTGTAGACTGTTGATACTTGTGTTCATCCCATCTAAAAGAAGTAAAAATTAAAATTCATTTTAAAAATTCTACGATCTGTAAGAGATATATATTTCAAATGTTACCAAAGCATATCGTACTAACCTGTGACGGAGGAAACAAGATTTGTTTGAGATGTTTCAACGTCTGAAATTGCGATGAATAATTTCTTGCTTTCGGCAGTAAAAGCTGTATTATAATATTCTAGAGTCCTGTTTAAGTTCATGGATATCAAGTTGTACTGCTCGTTGATAATATCCGGGATTTTTTCAAGGTCACTTAAGACTTTTTCATTCATGTTCAAGACAGTCAATTTAAAGTACCGAACTTCAGTATTCATGTTAACAAGCATTTCTGTGGCATTGTTCTCAAATTCTTGTCTTCGTTTATCAATATCGTCTTCTAATTCCTGCTGAGTTTTGCTTATGCGACTGATATCTTCGTGAATGGCAGAGATATTTTCTTTATAGACCAAGTTTTCTCTGCTAATGCGTTCGTTTTCTTTTTTCAGTTTTTCCAACTCTTTTTTCAACTCTGTCGTCGTCCGCTTTAAAGTGGAAATTTCGCTCTCAGATGAGACCAAAGATTGTTTCAGAGTGACCATGTCTTTCATCAGGCCATGGACATTTTTCCCCATGCTCATCCTAATAAGAGTTTCCTGATTCAGAAGCTGACGAAATACGTCTGAGTTTTTGATTCCACCTGAATCCGTTGTATTACGAGAGTCGCTGTCAGTTAATTCGGATAAACAATGCGTTGAATACACAAAAATCATCAGGGTAAAACAGATAAATGCATTCATCATGCAAAGAGTTAGCAGTATCGCACGGATGTATACTAAATGTAGAGACTTTTTTGTTTCTCATTCATGGCGTGGATTTGTGAACAATTTATACGCTAAACTAATGTGTTTCCCAAGCAAATTAATTGTGTACAAACACTTATGATAAAAGTGGGATAATCTGAAGTAGGAGAATTGCAATTGAAATTAAGTGGTCATTTTATCTGATTAAAAGCAAATTATGAAGACGTCGGTACTGTTAAGCTCACTGATGTCATAAAACTTTACAAAAGTAAGTTGTATCATACTGAATATGTTAAAAAGGTTAGTTAGAAACACTGAAAGAAATACCTAGTTGATTTAACTAGTGTGTCTAGTAAAGCGTTCTTCGTGATTAGTAATCACTCTGTTTACTAGCTAAAATAGTGAAAAGTGGAGTAGTGGTCGTAAAGATACTTAAATACCTAGTGAAAGTTACTTATAAGTTCTTAGATTTACTAATGTTATCTAGTAAATCTACCCAATTCCCAGTAAAACTACTTTCGAGATAGTTATTGTATGGAAAGTAAATTTACTAGTATTCCCAGTGACTTTCACTAAGTTTTTTTTTCAGTGAAGGTGTTCAACAGGGAAGGACACTAAATATTTATAGACTGTATTTTCACCCCGAAAAATAAACATTCAATTTTTGGTAAGGAAGTTTAAGACTTTACAGGTTAGACTGTTACCCTGGAACTTTAAGAGAATTGACAATAGCTTTAACAGAATAGAAAATATTGTTTCACGGCTTATATCTGTGCAGGCATAAAGTATGTGAAGTTCCGCCTAAGCTCCATTTTCAATGGACCCCAAAAGAAATAAAAATTAAAAAACAAGATTTTTTTAGAGTCTGACTCTGGTAAGCTAAAATGGCGATGTTGTCAAGTAAAATCATTTGAACAGAAAGGAAGTCTTCCTTGTTGAAAAACACAGAAAAGTATTAGCGCAATTTTGAGTACATGTGTAGATGCTGGTATAATATATATACCTGTTAGATATGATCTAGAAATTATTAAATTTATTCTTGGTGCGATATTAATGAAGTTATTTATAGATAAGTTTCAGTTTCTATAATTTTTATATCAAATGGCAGATTGCAAAGTACTTGTATTTAATTACAAAAGAAAGAATTGATATACGACATAGACATTAGAAGGAGTAAGGCATTTTGCATTTTCAGAAATTAAAACATTACAGAATATGCAATTTACAAAATACGAGAACTCATTTGGGTACCACCTAATTTGACTCTTGAATTTGGATTTTAACTTAATTTTAAACCCCCCCCCCCACCACCACACTTCAACCTGGGCCATAAGTTTTGAACAGTTAGTGTAATAAGAGTTTCATACTTCACATGTGTATTCATTGTGACAAGACTTTTGAATGAGTATTTTTGACCATTTGACTTTGCTCTTAGAGTTCGATCCACTATGTAAAAAAGAAAACATTAACCTTGGCTAGAACTAGGGCTTTCATATTTCGTAAGCATTGCTTGTGAAAGGTCCTTCCTTTTGATACCAACAATTTAACTTGGATTTGATTCGCATTTGATAAATGTAAACCTTCGTCAATAGCTGCCGTACGGAGCAGCAGTGTTTCACAAACACATTTTGTTCAAAGAATAAAACAAAAAACTTACCTTAGCTGTGCATTTTAAAATATTCCAACGTTACGTATACCCAAATAGTCTCCCAAATACAAAAATTAATGCGGACAAGTTCTGTTGCAAAGATACGAAGTAATGGCACACAATGAGACACACAGCTGTCTTTATTTTCTATCGGAAATTATATACTGATAAATTTGCTGTTTCTCCTCCATTCCTACTAGCCTGTCCTAATGGGTTTTTTTATGTTAAACTTCTTTTATTAGTTTAGTCTCAGTCAAAATAATATAAATAGTTATGTAAAACATATACCAAAATTTCACACAGTCCTACATATAAAATATGCAGACTCTTGGGACAAATTAAAACTTGTACACAGCTTTCATATTCTCCATTCAATCAACCAGACAATAAGCACTGAAAGTAAATGAGAAAGTAAATGAAAACATTCCATTGATTCTGCACACCTGATAATTCATTGTAATAAAAAAATTTATACAATTTGATATGTTACTGTACCTCTAATGTTTATATCTTAAATCCTAGTTTTCTTAAACACTCTTTATGTGCTTCACTTTCTTCTTTGCAGTTTTCCTCTCCGTTTTGCCATGATACTAAAACAGAGAAGATGGGAAACTTTTTTTAAAATAAGAAGTAAAATATTTATGAACAGCTCTGATTGGCTTAAACTGAAGTCTCAATATCTTTCTTGTTTTTCGACAAAATCCTTTGAAATTTTGAACATGGTTATACATTAAAAGGATCTACAGCATGATATATAAGAATTATCATGAAAAGCATGCACGTGTGCTGCAATCTGATTGGCTGAAACTTTAAATGTCTACAACTTTCTTAATTTTATACGAAACGGGATAAAATTTAGGATATGAATAGGTATAATAGATTCCTACATTATGGTACTATCAAAATGAATGCACGAACATGCATGTGCGCGAGTGAAATACGCAAAATGGCCAATATATTTGAAAAACAGTAAAATGTATATAGTAAAGAATTTTTTATTAATTCTCACGATATTCAGATATTTTAGTTGCTTAAACAACATGCCATAATCATCTTGCATGTGCATGCACGTGCTTGCGCGTACAATGCATTAAATGACATATAGTTGATATCGTTCTAGGCTTTATAATTCTTTGATGAAATCTTTCGATACTTATCATATTTTTAAAAATGTCTTACAGGAATTAGGCACAGAAAGGGATTTGTACGAAAGCCCAAAAGGCTCATTCGAGATTCAAGTTTCGAAATACGAGATTCGAACTTCGAGATTCGAAATTCGAGTTTCGAAATTCAAAATCCAAACTAACCAATCAAAAGCGGGTTCAACATTTGATTACTCCCCTTTGTTATGTTTTTACTATCAAGAAATCGTTGAATATATTTATAACAAATGGGTCATTTGCTAAAATGATAATGCAAGAAAAAATGTTTTATGTATTAAAACGAAATAAAAATAAAGTTTGGATTACATTTTTAAAAATACATATATAATTTTATTTTTGTCATTAAACAAAATAGTAAATACGTATATATGGAATATTATATGGTCTTATCGTTGACTTGCGGAATGAGTAGGTTGACTATTTTTTTTTTATCAGATCATTGCTGAGGGAAAACATTGTATTTGATTATAATGAAAAACTAGTATAACGAATCGTCTCTACACTGCACAGTAATTCAAGGGTATATATTTCATTACATTTTTGATAAATATGTCTATAATCAAAAAATCTGGTACATATGCGGTGTATAAAATGAAATTTTTAGTTTTTTTTAGTTTGATTAAATTATGAATATACATAACAAATTTTAAAATAGATATATGCATAGGTAAACAAATTGTGAGCCCCCTTATATTGTAGAGGTACATGATAACAAACTATTTAATTTCACGTCACGTTTCAATTTTGCTTTATACGAAAGTTGGTAAGCCCCAGTTTTAGAAATTTTACATTTAAAAAACATTTTATGAGGAAAATAAATCAGTGAATGTCAAACCAATAAAAAACAATCTATGGATATTCATTAAATTATGATTTATTAAAATTTCAAGTTTCTACAGACATTCTCATTTTTTATCATTCAACTAATAAAGAGAATCTTTTCTGATACTTATAATAGTTTTTAACCATCTTAGAAAGAATCATTGTGGACAGTGGTATTGTCCATAAAAAAATGTTTTGTACTTTATTTAATATAATACAATACTGCCATCTTTTTGTTCATGAGAAAACTTTCATTTCATTTATATACTAAAGATCTGGTTTGAATATTTTTCATATTTTCTTTCTTTTGTATTCATTTAAAGTCTCTTACACCACCAGCAAAAGTTGGTTTGTAGAACATAGATGAATTTATTTATGACACTGCTCTCCGTGTGTCGCCGTAACGTTATAAAAAGATGTTTTTCGTGTATTGTGTGTATTTACTTTCTCATTTCAAATGCTAAACTGCCAAAAATTAACCAAAATGTAGATTTATACCTATAATATATACCGGTTGAAATTTTTAAAAAGACGACAGAATTGATTAAGGAATGGAATTAGGATAATTTTCATCTTAATCTTATGTATTGAAAACTTTTCTTATGAATTAATTCTTATGTCTTCTCTAATATAACCTTGCTATTTTTACCGTGCAAATAGGAATTTACCTTGTGCACATTCAATAAAATCTTTATTTTTGAATATATATTATCAAAAACATTATGATTCACTTAAATATGATGAATAAACATTTACTGAAAATTTCAGCTTAGTGCGCCCATTACTTTTAGAGAAAAATTTGTCCACGATTTATTGCCAATCTGTATCGTATATATAATTTTTAATTAATTCAAGAAATTTGTGCGGTAGACTGAAGATAAGTAATTAAATACTTAATTTTTATGTATTTCCTCTAATAACGGTATGGTCAGAGGAAATTCATCTTGCCAATCTGTATCGTATACATAATTTTTAATTAATTCAAGAAATCAAAGCCTTAGATGAAGATAAGTAATTAAATACTTAATTTTTATGGATTTCCTCTATCAAAAGCGAAAATTTTATTTTTTGAAAAATACATATATAATTTTATTTTTGTCAATACTACGTCGCCCTTCAAGTTTTACAAAGTAACATTTTCAGTGTGATTGGAAAGACACTTGACACTTATTCATAACTTTATTTATAAGTCATCAACCCCGGAAACAAAGTAGACAATACAAAAATATATACACTCCTGATACATGTATTCTTTCTAATATTTAAGAAGCCATAATATAAATTGAAGTATATCTTGCTGATAAAAAAATCCAATGATTATTTAAATTTCCTTCAAATATATATAATACTATTTCTTGCATTGTAATTTAATCAAACGACTCATTTGTTATTAATATATTAAACGATTTCTTGATATTAAAATCGTAATAAAGGGGAGTAATCAAATGTTGAACCCGCTTTTGATTGGTTAATCTGGATGTTGAATCTCGAAACTCGAATTTCGAATCTCGAATTTTGAATCTCGTACTTCGAATCTCGAATTTTGTATTTCGAACCTCGAATCTCGAATGAGCCTTCTGGGCTTTCGTACATTTGGGGAGTGTTTGGGGAACATCTGTAACGGTCCCCGTTACAATTAGCACTGGTTTCATATTGTCTTCCCACAAATTTTTATTAAAATAGAAAATTAGGTAGTCATAACACCTAATTTTCTATTTTAATAAAAATTTGTGGGAAGACAATATTATGATTAGCAAAGTTTAAAAGCATTAATTAATGTCTTTGTAATATTTAAATGAACTATTAAAAATGGCCAAGGCTTTTTGAATGGTTTGTAGTTCGAATTCATAAAAGAACATTAATCATAAAAGAAGTTATAATCGATAATATTTTTTTGTAGCTGACACAGGTATTGAAGCTTCAACGACGATTTCCGTGACTACTACAAGGGAATGCAGACAATCTGCCACTAATAATTACAAACTTAATTTACCGTTGGATCTGTGAGGAAAGTATGGAATTATCAGCCTTATCACTTGTCGAGAACGTCGATTTATGTGCCCAAGGCACTTATCTTGGGGCAGATGGAGATGTTATTAGAGACCTTTCAAACACTGTAACCAAAAACATAGAATGGTGGGGAAATATTGAAGTACTCCAAAGAATGAATGCTCTGTTTCACTTTGCAAAACAGCTAGCTCTGATAACTGCTGAATTTAATGTGAGCAGAGTACAAGTTGAACTTGGTTTTCTTTTACTTTATATGGAATTTAGAACCAGAGAGGATTATAAAAAATATGAAAAAGAGTACAGAAATAGTAAGCTAAAGCAGCAATTTCAAGATTTCTTTACTTATTTGCCGTATTTAGAATTATTTGACTTAGAAAAAGAGGATGTCGTCTTAGAGGTGTTGAAGGTCTCAGAGGTCGTTAATGTTCAAGAACTGCCAAGATCAGTTCGCACTCCCAAAATCTTATGTTAATAAAACTTTAATCATTTCAAGCCTTTAACCATTACTATAATATAGCAAAATTTAATCTCGTAAAGGAAAAAAAATAATTTATAGATTTCTGTAAATTGAATAATGAAATGTACAAAACAAATCTTATTTACATGTCTAACAGATCTTTGTACCCTTTATTTGTTTGATTTTTTTTTGAATCCATATTCTGAAATTAATTCTCTTACCTATTAAGCATAAAACAATTTTTGTCAAAAAATTTCATGGCCTAATGCACGAACTAGTTTGATTTTACATTTGATTTCTAAAATGTATTTCTTGTCCCCGGCTTTTAAAGGGACATTAAAATCATTCTTCTGTTCGTTCAGTCGTATAACTTTAATCATGGTCATAGCTTTTGAATGAAACAATAGTGCTTTTATATTTCACATGTACATTTCCTGTGACAAGACCTTTCCAAACATAGTACGATTATTTTTACCCCGTGACCTTTTTCAGAAAGTTTTGCCTATTTAAAAAAATGAATAAATTCTAACTTTAGTCAAAACTAACAATGGCCAATCCACATGTAAAAAAGGTAGTTGTATAGTGGATGCAATACCAGGTTGATCCGGGATATTTTTTAATATTGTGGAGACCAAAATGAAAATAAAATTCGTTTATTTTTTGACTTTGAAAAGGAGTTTGATGCTGTAGCATGGTCCTTTATGTTTGAGACGCTGAAAGAACTAAATGTTGCCCACATTTTATCAAATGGATATAAAAACTGCATAACAATAAAAAAAAATTAGAGTTAAAACTAAAGGATTTACATCCAGAACATGTAACATGACTAGAGGTATACGACAAGGCTTCCAGTATCCGCTTTATTACTTATGATACTAGTAACATTTGAAATACTAGCTATACGTGTTAAGTCCTCGAAATATATGCACAATTTCAAAATTTGAAATTACAATGAGATCAATATGTTGCAACATGCAGGCGATTCAACGAATCAACTTAAAGAATAAAATCAGTAAACATGTCCTTAAAGTAATAAATAAATTCTCAAAAAGTCCGGGGCCAAATGTGAACATTGACAAATCGGAATGTATATTACTAGGATCCTTAAAAAATCATGTTACGGGATAGTGGATACAAAGGTTACCCTAGGTATGTACATAGAACTCAACAAAGAAATATGTTTAGAAAAAAATGGCAAGATAAAATTGATAGAATTTCTAAAACATTAGATTCATGGGAAAAGAGAAAATTGTTAATTTTTGGGAAAAAAGAAAATCGTTAACATATTATATGTATTTTTAAACTACAAAACAACGCAGTTATTCTGCCAAATCCACCTGGGAAAAAGTTAAAGAAAAGTTCATTAATTTTAAATTTTGATTGGAAAAGTATAGATCGTATAAGAAGAATCACACCAAAGAGAAAGGAAACATAAGGAGTAATTGATATCATTGATGTTACATCTGATATCAAGCATCCAAAACATCTCGGATTCCAAGATAATTAAACACAAAAATCTAGTCTTGCATCTTGTAGAAGCTAGTTCGTAGAAGTTATTGTTATTTCTTAAAATGTTAAAATACAATTGTTATCTTTAATCAAAATTGTCATATTAAATATTGTTTACATGTTACGTACATTATTGTTTGTTTGTAATTAATATAATTAATAAAGAGAAAAAATATCTTGGTCATATCTTTTGAAGAATGTCCAAGGAGTCTTCACTATTTAAAAAAAAAAACATTTCTTTGACATTGAAGCTTGATCAAATTTTTAAAAAAATTTAACATTGGATGTACCTTTTGATTGAATATATAACAATGGACCAACAGCATTAGATGGACAAACCAGTTTTAAAAGAAAAGACGTACATCATTTCATCAGACAGATTGTCACTGATGCTAATTATGTGGAAAAGTTAACATTGAAAGTCATGATGTATCGCTACTATGCTCATAATCGCTCTTACAGATATGTTGAAGTGTAAAAGACATCGTTCGTAATTATAACAGACGACCACACAGCACATGTCAAATGCATGGGCCCTTATTTTCTCAATCAAAAGGTATCAGCTTAAAATATTTTTTTTAATAAAGTCAAACTTTAATTAGGACAATGTCTTAAGGATTAAAAATCATAGTAGATTTGGAAATGCTTGTTAATGGTAATAATGCCAGAGTCAAATATGAATGCCCTAACTACGCTCCTTCAAGAGTTAGCAGTGATGATAAAATGCTTGAAAAATAAGTCTAAATCAAGGTCAAGATAATGGGAGTCGAACATTACAGCACACTTGGAAACTTTTTAACACTGGTCAAATCTGAAAACCCATCATCTCTCATTTGACGATTGTAAAGTCAAAGTCATCACGTTTATTATAGAGCTTGTTTATTAGATTACCATTAACGTCTTATTCAAGTAAAATATCCAAATATGAAAAGATGTGTCTGACTCTGTGGTATCTTTTATCTCAAGCTCACCAGGATATATCGTATCGACATAGGAATGGAAATAACAATATGTTAATTGACAATACGTCGTCAATATATCTAAATGTCGAGTTGAAGGCCACGATAAGTATTTTCTTCTTTTCACGACAAGATTTTGGACAAATTCTGCTCCATATGAATACAAAAATAGGTCTGCTAGTAACGGGACGCAATTGGTAGCCATGGAAATTCCCAAAAGATTGTTCAAAGACCTGATCTCTAAAAATACACATATATATTGTCAATCAAAAACTCAAGCATCTTTTTTGTTGTCATCTTCAGAGTACTTGTATGAACAATCGGAAAATTAACAAATTAATTATTAAAATGACCAATGACAAGGTAAGTATATATACGAGTTAATTCCATTTTTGTGGAAAAAGCAGCTGTCACTGATATAATAAAGTCTGGACTTTAATTTGTCGTCGGGAATGGTTGTAAATAAAGTTGAAAAGTCGTAAATTTTTAAGCTGTTGATTTTGGTAACATCTTGTGATTGCAAATTGTCCCAAAGTTCATTGGAATTTTTAATTTTCCACATCTGATTAACACCACTTCTTGAATATATTGTTGCACAATATTCTTGAAGTTTCTCCTTCACTTCTGTAAATATCTAGGTAAGGAGTAAAGAAAGAGGCTTGGTTGAACATTTATTGGAACCCACTATGTATATCTTTGTTTGTGAGGATTTTTATGAAGTTTCTGAATCCAGTAATTATAGATTGAAAAGTTAAAGTCATCACGTATATTATAAAGCTTGGTTGTTAGATTAGGCCTGAAACTTTGAGGCTTGGACGTATCCTTCATGATGGTGATTTCAGAAAGTAACCCTGAAAAAAAGACAGCTTTTTGAACATGGAAGCAGTCGAACAGATTAGAAATGCTGTTATCAGCATGCGCTTTAGAGTTGTGTAAATGTACAGAAAATACGGAAGTAATGAGATTTTTAAAAGTATTTCCGGAAAATTATTTTTTCTGTCAGATCTGTCAATTTTCTGTCTTTTATAGTAAGTAAATTAATTTTTCTCCCCTAACCTATTTGAAAAAGTGTTATATGTTAAAAAGAAAAAATGCAGGTGCTCCTTCATGTGCTGGGGAAAAAATATCATCCTCTAGCTATAAACTATCGAACATTGTTACTAATGTTGCAAAGTCAGAGGCCTTGGCTAACATAAAAAATATATACAAGGACTGCTGGAAATAAGAAATTGTCGCTTATGCTCGAGATACTAAGAAAAAAAGCATCAACACAAGCTAAAAATGCGTAAAATTTTGTACTTATGCTCGAGAATTTATTTTCAGGAGCACCAATGTCCTTTGCCAGCAGTTGATGAATAAAGAAGCACCTATTCTATTTCCTTTTTTTCGGTCTGCTAATGAGTTCGAAGCGCTTGGTTGGTCATTGAATTAAAGCAGCAGGTTGGGATAAAGAATAAAGAAACAAATATAGTAACAAGGTTGTCTTGCTTTCCCCTAAAACCTTATTTTTTTTTTTTTACATTTATATAAAGATATAAAATATACCCTTTATCTAAATAATACAAAAAAGTTATCAAGCTGTTCATTCTTGTTTTTAGATAAAGATTAGAAGGCGTGTCAAAAGTCAAGAAGCTAACGGAAAGTACGACTGTAGATTAAACAAAATTCTAAGAACACTTTTCGAATTGAAACTACATAAAGAATGACGATTTTTTTTTTAAATTCCAAATACGCATATTTTCAATGCAGGAAATATTTTTTTCAATATCACACCATTGATAAAATCTCAAATGAAAGGTAGAAATATTTAATAAATTGTATGTTTTCTTATTGAAACAAAAATGGATAAGCATGCCTTTAATAACGAAATACATAGTTCTATTTCATCCTATACACTGTCGGTACATATGTTCTTAGCATCTTAATCTGTTAATGGAAAGCTGCCATAAGTTATCTTTGAATTTATTTTTGAGATTCATGCCTTGTACAATTCACAGCTAATGATGACAACACAAATCTCGAGTTTGATAGGATATATACAGTGCATTATATAGTCATTCAGTTACATTAACACAATCATCCTTTGAATTATTTTGTATTCTTGAAACTGCAACGCATGACTAGTTTCAAGAAACGGGAGTTAAATTGGGTCGATAAAAGAATTAACTCTCAGTATAATAATAATAAGTTTAATAATAACACTTAAAAATTTATTACCGGAACAAGTGCTTGTGTCTTGAAAGTAGTCATGCGCTGCAGTTTCATGCTTTTCAAACAAAAACCCTGCGGGTTCGCTTTTGAGTTGCTTAGAGAATTTGACACAGACTTTATATTTACCTATAACAATTGCCGGGATTTAAAAAAAAAAACAAAAACAAAACAAAACTGCCGATTTTAGATTTATTTCCTGACAAGGTCTTGTATCGACAATAGAACTTCAATAAGACCGTTAATAGCCTTGTTTTATCAACTTGTTTTTCAATATCTTGTCTCTTTTTAGATTACGCATGCCAAGGTATCGTGTATCGAATCAATTGGGAGATATAAACTCTATCTGTAGGTTAAAAGGATCGATTGATTTAAAAAAAAAGAGAATTTGATGATAACTAAGTTAAAAGCACCACGTTTATCAAGATACTTTGTTGTAAGGTTACCATCAATGTCTTTTTCTAGTAAAATATCCAAATATGAAATAGATGTCTCAAACTCTATGTTATCTTTTATTTCAACTTCAATGGATTATATGAGTTTACATATGAAAATAAGTAGCTATTGTTCAATTGATAATAGGTCATCTATCTGAATGTTGAGTTGAAGTTCATAGCAAGTGTTTTCTTCTTCTCATGTGTAAATTTTTGAATAAATTTTGCTTCAAACGAATACAAAAAGTGGTCTGTTTATAATGGGGCGAAATTGGTACCCATGGATATTCCGATACACCGCTATAAGACTTTAAACATCTTTAAAACTACATAGATATTGCCAATCAGAATCTCAAGTATTCTCACTATTTTCAAAAAAGAATTTTGTATCATTATTTTGCCCTTGTTTATATATACGAATCATCTATCCACAATATATGGGTACATCTTACTAATTATTTTTAGAAACGGTGGAGAAGAAAGTAGTGCAGAAAAAAATAAGTTCCTTAACTTGCAGACTTGCATAAAAAAATTGTGCAGATGTACTAAACTGAGCCTCACACTTGTTGATAAGGAGTATCTTTCCTACCAAAAAAGCTTGGCAAATGTAATTTATCAAGAAAATCAGCCGAATTATTTTGTGTATTATAACGCCAGTGAGAACTCTGAATTTCCCCTACTTTCACTTTCATTTTAGAGGTTCCCGCAGACAGACGCATTTTGCCGGAAAACGAATCTGACATGCCACCTCGATCTTTTAACCAAGGAAAGACAACGATTTGAGGGGTCACGAAAATTAGGGACATTGCTATGAGAAGAAACGTTAAAATTGTCGCTTATGGGAAAACAATAAGTGGACTGTACCCATATTTTAGTTTTCTTGTTGCAAATAAAAAAAGGACTTATATTATGCTAATTAAGAACTGACTTTTTAAACTTAATCACACAAATCAAATCAGATTTACAGATAACCTCGCAACGGTATTAAAGGGGACATATATTAACGCGCTTGTACGAGTGTGTTCCTGGGGTGGGGTGAACGTCGGGGGTAGTTTGTCCTTTTTGCGATATTGAAGTAACGTAATTTTGCAACGGAACAGATGGTGAGTACCTTGATTTATAGATATCGGGAGAGATGTGCCTCTATTTATAGATATCTGAAGAGATGGTGTGTGCCTCGATTTATTGATATCGGGAGAGATGGTGGGTGTCTCGATTTATAGGTATCGGGAGAGATGGTGGGTGTCTCGATTTATAGATATCTGGAGAGATGGTGGGTACCTCGATTTATAGATATCGGGAGAGATGGTGGGTATCTCGATTTATAGATATCTGAAGAGATGGTGTGTGCCTCGATTTATAGATATCGGGAGAGATGGTGGGTGCCTCGATTTATAGATATCTGGAGAGATGGTAGGTACCTCGATTTATAGATATCGGGAGAGATGGTGGGTACCTCGATTTATAGATATCTGGAGAGATGGTGGGTACCTCGATTTATAGATATCTGGAGAGATGGTGGGTACTTCGATTTTTAGATATCGGGAGAGATGGTGGGTACTTCGATTTATAGATATCTGGAGAGATGGTGGGTACTTCGATTTATAGATATCTGGAGAGATGGTGGGTACTTCGATTTATAGATATCTGGAGAGATGATGGGTACTTCGATTTATAGATATCTGGAGAGATGGAAGGTACCTCAATTTATAGATATTGGGAGAGATGGTGGGTACCTCGATTTATAGATATTGGGAGAGATGGTGGGTACCTCGATTTATAGATATGTGGAGAGATGGTGGGTACCTCAATTTATAGATATCTGGAGAGATGGTGGATACCTCGATTTATAGATATCGGGAGAGATGGTGTGTGCCTTGATTTATAGATATCGGGAGAGATGATGGGTGTCTCGATTTATAGATATTGGGAGAGATGGTGGGTACCTCGATTATAGATATATGATTTATAGATATCATATAGCTCCGCCGTTAGTGCCGTAGATGTAGATTTAAAGGAAACCATGAACATAGGAGCAGAATTGGCGAAAAATCGATTTTCATCGGACGTTTTAGAAATCATCGACCATAGTTTGACTTTATATATACCTGTACACATGTTCGTTGTATTCGGCTTAGTCGTTCTTTGAAAATAAATTATGAAAAGCGTGCAACTCTTGTGGATTATATTAGTGATTATTTTGGATTTTACAGTTAGATATATCCTCACAGGTAATCTGCAACTAATATTAAATAATATTAAATATTTTAAAGAATAAATGAAAACATTTTTTAAAAAATATGAAGAAGATGTCCTACTTGCTCTGGGAATGGATTTTGATTTTGAGATATTTTCAGCATAATATATGGAACATGATTTTAAGATATTTATAGTACAATATAAATTGAACATGATTTTTTAAATATTTTAATTTTTAAGTATGATATAAACTGAAAAATGATTTAATTTTCAGTACTAGTATAATATATGAAACCTGATTTTTTGATAATTTTAGAATAATATATATTGAACATAATTTTAAGATATTTTCAGTATGATATAGGCCTATGGAAAATAATTTAAGATATTTTCAGTATGATATATATTAAACATAATTTTACAATAATTTCAATATGATATGTGGAACATGACTTTAAGATGTCTTCAGCATAATATATGGAACATGATTTTAAGATATTTTAAGTGTAAGGCCATTTTTGAAAAAAAAACTGCCCTCTCTCGAACGATTGACAAAAACGACCTACTCGAATTTTTTTTAAATTAGGTTTTTATTCATTCCAATTAGTGTTTTACCCCATTAATAACTTTAAAAACATTTTTACATTAGCAAGGGTTTTCGAATGAAAAATATATCGTCCCTACCTAATTACATGTCCCTTTTTATTATTATTATCCTGAGTCGACAGAACACTACTTACCATGAGGGTTTTTGAAATTTTAAGTAGATACCCGATGCATGAATCTCCAAAAGACGACTGTAGAGTCCACATTGACTGAGACGATCGCTGTCATCTGGAATGCTTCCTTTAGTCTTTGTTCTCAGTCCTGTTTCGGAAATGATGTTTGCATTGGGATCATATATTCGAACACTCTTGAGAAATGTCGGCTTCAGGGGGTATCGTCCTCAGGAGCTGGGACACAAATTGAAGCAGACGCCGTATTCTTTGAATTGTATGAAAAAAGAATCAGAAATTTCAGTAAGTATATCATATCAATAGTGAAATCTTGTAAAATTACTAGATAATTTTCCAGAGAAATAATACCATAAATAAGCCATTTTAGGTCCCCATTTGCAATATACACAAAATTAAGCGTTTCATTATGTGATGTAGGAAAATGTTATACTATGATATTATCTTTCTCTTTTATTCTAAGCTCTCAGAGATGGCTCTAACTTGATCACATGATTAAAGAATATAACAGTATATACTTGTTTTACTATTTATAGATTCTGAAACGCATATAGATATGATGTTTTTAAAAAAGGAAATAATCTCTAAAATATCAAAATTGCTGAAGTCTCTATGAATAGCTTGATGTTTCTCAATTAACTCCGTTTTATAATTATGATGTTATGTAATAACTGGTTGCATGTAACAATGCATTGGAAAGAGAATGGGTCTTTTAATTTATATAAATTAGAAAATATGGTTTTCATAAATTATGATAAAACAAAATGTAGTCTTTTATTAAATGTACGTTCCTTAGATTACTCTATCGGTAAAAAGAAAACTCAAAGTGACAATTAGGATGAACACTTATTTTTCTTTAATCTTTAGCCTGTGTTAAAAAAGATGACATAGAAAACATGAGGCTTGTTCATATTATTTTAAATTTGGGTTTGTTAATTTATTTAAAAGATAATATAAAAATGTAGCCCCTTTATTCGGTTAATCCTACATATATCGATTTTAAGGAAAAGCATATCGACCTCGCACTTCTCCTTGTTTGTAGAATTTTTAAAATTCTGCTTCATATGAATACTAAAATGTGACAGCTAGTGGGGCGTAATTGGTACCCATGAGAATTCTAACAGTGTGTTGTAAGAATTCTTCTCCACAAAATACATATCAATATTATTAATCAGAGACTGGAGCATCTTTTTAATATCAATGGAGATTACTTGTGTGTACAATCAGAATTTTTTTATATAAAATATAAATATAGATTTGCTAATAACAGGTCACAGTTTATCCCCATGGGAATTCCAATAAATTGTTGGAACGACCTCATTGTAAAAAATAACTAGTTAGTTAAAGTCACTAAGAACACAAGTAAATTAACTGTCTATACAATCACTACCTTAAAGGTAGTTTTACTAGGTATTGGATATATTTACTAGATAAGATTGGTGTTGTGAATTATAGACATAAGTGCTTTTCTTATTTACCTTTGTCAATATAATCATGTTTATGTAAATGACTTTTGCCGAACTATGACGTCGCAGTTCTATGACGTCATAGACGTTACTATAACGTTATGTTATATACTTGTGAAGTTTCAAATAAACCACTATACGGTTCAGATGTGTTTTCTATGAGTGCTACAATCTTGACATTGGTGCCGTGACGAAAGAGGAGAGATGACTTCTAAACTGAAGGCAGTAAGAGCAGGACAGAGAAGTGCTGTAACCAGACTTCTAAAAAGACTGGATGAAGAAAATGAAGATGCAGAGGAAATTGAGGCAATTTTAGAGACATTGGCAGACAAACAGGAAATTCTAAGAGATCTGGATGATTCTAACAGAAACAGCAGAGGAGGATATTGAAAGAGAAATACTGGAGACAGATGAGTACAATTTCAATCTTAATTCTAAAATGAGAAAATATAAGAAACATCTGATAGTTCATCGTTCAAATTTGAATCCATCAGCCAACATTTATTCAAACCAGAATGAAAATTCACAAATTGAAGAGAATAGTCAATCAAGACACAATTTCAGTGAAAATTCAAGAACTCCTCAGTCCTTTACAAGCTTTCATTCAAATCCAAACAGTGGTAACTTCCACAAACTTCCGAAATTAAACTTACCCATTTTTGAGGGAAATGTGTTGGAGTGGCAGTCATTCTGGGATTCATTCGATTCGGCTATTCATAGCAACAACACGTTGACAGAAGTTCAAAAGTTTAATTACTTAAAGTCTTTAGTAGCAGAAGAGGCATCGAACACCATTTCAGGATTTGCACTCACAAATGCAAACTACAACAGAGCGATTGAGCTTCTACATGAAAGGTTTGGACAAAAACACAAGATAACTCAGTCTTACATGCAAGCGCTCTTGGACCTACCCACTCCCAAGAATAATCTCACAAGCCTGCGTCATTTTCATGACCAAGTGGAGACATACGTCAGAGGTTTAGAATCATACGGACAAGCTCAAGATACATACGGTTCTCTTCTAGTACCTGTGATTCTTAACAAATTACCTTGTGAATTACGCAAAAATTTGGCACGCGAGCATGGATCTACCGACTGGTTACTAGGTGACTTGAGAAAGGCTCTATACAAGGAACTTGACATACTAGAAGCAGGAACTCATATGGACACAACAGAAGACCGTGCTACAGCTATTTTCTACATGCACTCAGAATCCAGTGATGAGCAACCACAACGAAACTACAGTCCTCGGAATCATCGAGTATGTTGTGCATTTTGCAAGGAGTCGCATCATTCAAGTGGCTGTACAAGATACACAAAACACAATGACCGGATGAAAATTGTCAGACGTGACAAACTGTGCTTTAATTGTTTAGGGAGACATCGTGTTGCGGAATGCCAGTCCAAATCCAATTGCAAAATCTGCAAAAAACGTCATCACACAAGTTTGTGCACTACTCATAATGCAGTCAAAACCAATAGGAGGAATACCCATGGATCACAAGCAAAGGCTGAACTGGATGTAAAGACCAGGGAAATCAAGAATCTTCAAGATGAAAACAAGAACTATAAAAGTGTCATTGCTACATTGGAACAGCAGATATCAGAACAGAGGATTTTGACTGAGAAAACCATGAAGGATGTAAACATTTTACATACCCAGTTTGCAATGCTTCAGACCAAATTTCATGCACAGACAATTGCTACACATCAGATGACAGCTGAGAATCAAGCTGAAGAGTTGAAGAAAAAAGAAGTTGAAGTTAATACACTCAAACAGGAGATACAACGGCTCAAATCATCAAAGTGGGCACCTCAAAGGAAACTTCAACAAGTGGGAGAAAATATTCACTCAGATGTAGAGCAGCAGAGAGAAACTCCAAGAGATCAAATTATTGGTTTGAAGAGGGAGTCCGAGATATCCAATAAACTAGATAACATTCATAAGAATAACCTGGAACAGAGTTACAGAGAGGAGACCCGAGAAAGGATGAACATCATCAACCAACTGGAAAAGGAACGAACCCACTACACCAAAGAGGCCAGCAACCTAACTCAGAATTACGCAGACTATAACAAAGTTCATGGCATGCAGATTGTTGACTTCAAGAGGATTTCCGAGGATGACACCAATATCAGGCAACAGGAGAACACATTCAAAACTTTCAGAGATGTCGAGAGGACATACGGTCAGAACCTCATCGAGTCACGGGATGAGATCGCAGAGATGAAGAGGAAGGTGAAGATTACGGATCATCAGATTGATCAGCATAAGGAGCAAATTCAAGCCAAAGAGAATGCATTCATCAGAGAGTACTTCGGACATTAGAGTAAAGAGGAAGACGATTTCTTGTGAGACTTTGTTCATATACGTGATGGTACCAAACTCAAAGGCAAAGAGCAAATCCAAACTAAATCCAAGTGAAATAGCGTACATTTCATGTGACATTGCGAAGAACTTTTCGAAGATTTTATTCATCTTTCATATCCCTTCTTATTTCTCGGTCCAAAGACTCACTCAATTCATACTTCTTTGGTGGGCCGGAGAATGTTGTAAAATATGGACACTTTGGTGGGCCGGAGAATGTTGTGAATTATAGACATAAGTGCTTTTCTTATTTACCTTTGTCAATATAATCATGTTTATGTAAATGACTTTTGCCGAACTATGACGTCGCAGTTCTATGAAATAGACGTTACTATAACGTTATGTTATATACTTGTGAAGTTTCAAATAAACCACTATACGGTTCAGATGTGTTTTCTATGAGTGCTACAATCTTGACAATTGGTAAATCTAGAATTGCAAAGTATCTTTCACTACGTATCTAAGTATCTATACGACCCCCATTACACAACTCACTAACTTAACTCGTATACTGAAAGTTTATTAATCGCAAAACCTAAAGTTTACTAATCGCAAAACCTGTTCGAGGCACACTAGTTAAATTCATTAGGTTTTTTTCTTTGAGTGCTGGTCTCAACCACGTAGATATTGTCAATCAGAGGCTCAAGCATCTTTTTGATTAGTATAAATATTAATTTTGGGTACTTGAGTGTACATGTCATGAAAATGTTTTTAGCAAAATAATTTACCTTGTAATTGGTCATTCGCAAAATTATTTTGCTAAAAACATTCTGATTGACAATATCTATGTGGTGTTTGGAGATCAAGTATTCCATTCATATATTGGAATTCCAATTGATACGAATTGCTCTCCGTTATTAGCAAATCTATTTTTAAATTCATATAAGCAGACTTTGTGCTAAATCTGGTATATGAAAAGACAAACACGCTTGCTTTGGCGTTCAGTTAGACATTTATAATATGGACGACGTATTGTTGATCAGCAATGGTTATTTTCATTCTTATGTCAACTTGATATAACTCGGTGAGCTTGAGATAAAGATGACAAGTTTGTTTCATATTTGGATATTTTGCTAGAAAAATACGCTGATGGTATTCAAACAACCAAGCTCTGTGACAAACATGACGGCAACGAACGTTAGTTTGTATACACATAAATTTGTCCGTTTGTATCGAAAAAGGACCTGTCTATGATGTCAAACATCCTGCATTTATCGGGGGGGGGGGGGAGTAAATTTTCTAGCAAATTTTAATTATATATATACTCTACTTCTTAAATATATTGATTGTTGCACAGTACTCCTGACATCTTCCTTTACTTATTAATTATTTTTACAGAGGTTAAGATAGCTGAAGAACATTGACTCTCTGTTTGAGAAAATTCGGGCAGATAAGTTGTCCGAATTTTCTCAAGCAGAGAGCTGCAGCAGAAAGAAATATACCCTTTTTATCACCTGCATATACTAGGGTTTATGTCTCCCAGTTGATTTGAAATGCAAGATCATACTCCATGTGCGAACATTTTTTAAAATGAGGCAAGGTATTGAAAATCAAACTGATGAAATAACTATATCAACAGCCTCCTTTGAAGTCATCATTTCACAAGATTTATGGTCGAATCATCTTATCAGTTAGTACAATCAGGACCTAATTTTCTAACCTTTAATATTCATCATGTTTAAAATACATGTACTCTAATATTATTTCAAAGCATTTTAGAGTACAAATAGATTTAAGAGGTAATTAATCTTTAGAGGATTGCACCGAAGTCTTTAAAAACAGTTTATTTTTTGTACTTAAGATTAATATTTAGAATATCAATAAATGTTGTTTTGGAAAGTTTTATTTCATCATAATGAATATAAAAAACATTTAAACTATTTTTTTACCGGATTGGTGCGCGTTTAAGAATTGATTTTAATTGAATACAAGTGACCCAAGAGCCTTAAAGGTCACCTGAGTACAAAAGAGGATCCTTAAGCTGATAAAGCTTTTTGCCGAAAAGCAAGAAGAATAGTATAATTAGGATCAACAAAATAATTGGTTTAGTATCTATCTGTCTCCCATTTATCACTATTACGATGAAACTATTTTCACTTGAATACTAAAGCATTTATTTTTAACCCCATATTCTTCCCTCTCACATACGTCCTCTCTTGGCCTTGAAAATGATTTTCTGATATCAAAAATTCAATTCTTGATATCAAGACTTATTTTTTGATATCAAGAAATCGAATTATTGATTTCAAAATTTTTTTATATAAAAAACTACCCCAAAAATATAGAAATGGTGCTTCATACGTGGTGGCGTCTCTATATGAGTGACAAATTCTCGAGAAGAACGTTAAACAATATACAATTAATCAATCAATCAACCGTTACCAATTTTTAGACCCTCATTTTACACATTGAGTCATCTACGGGTTTTTTTTCTTTTTTAACAGGTAGTTTTATGCCACATGAATTTTTAATTATTCTCATCGTTATCATGGTTATACTCATCTTAATTTGCTAAATAATTGATGCAGTGGGTGTATTTTATTTTTTTTACACAAAAGTATTACATTACATTAATGCCAGTATGAATCAATTTTGTTTATATATTCTTTTTGATATCAACAAAAGATTCTTGTTCTAGAAATGAAACAGTTATAGTTTTTAGAGGTGAAACAATACGCCTTCTTCATGGTTCGATACGTATATTATACTTTTTGTCTTGGTACGGTTTTTTTCGATACATAAAAGGAAACAAAGAACTACGCACTCTAACTCCCGATTCCTGCCTACATTTTACACCCATTCAAATAAATGTCTATAGCAATTTGGTCATAAAATCTTTGTTAAATACAAAGAACAGTTCAATGGTAATTGATTATGGGGAGGGTTGAAGTTTCTCAAAAGCAAGCCAAACTCCAAAGGTCAAGGTCAAATGGTCAAAACTGTTGGTATCCAAAGGAATGTCTTAGAAGGAACACACCTGTGATATATGAAAGCCCTATAGTTTCAACTGTTCTGAAGTTATGGCCAATGTTAAAAAGTTTATCTAACTCTAATATCAAAAGGTCAAAGATATGATTATCTACTGAAAGGTCTTATCACAGTGAATACACATGTGAAGCATAGAATCTTTAGGTCAAATTGTTTAAAAGATATGGCCAAGGTAAAAGTGTGGTAACCTTTTTTGTAAAATTAGTCAAATCTAAGGTCAAGAGTTCAAATTTGGTGGTACCTAGAGAAAATTCTGGTTACAAGGGATTCACAGATAAGTGGACAGACAGACAAACAGGAAAAAAAATTCGAAAACCCCGAAACCCCAAGGGGAAACTGGTCTGAAGACATTAAATCACGTTTAAAGTCAGTTATCCATATTTCCGATCCATATGTTTAAAACTGGTGGTCATTGACTGATATAATTTCAACATAATTTCAGCTGGAAAATTAATATTTGGAAGATGATTTGATATAATAGCAAAATAAGCTTTTCTTACACACTATGAAAGCTGTATAGTTGTAAATTTCGGTTTTCCATCAGATCTGAGCACAACTGTGAGCCAAATATTTAGATTCATTAGTTACGTTATTCATTTGATGAATGTAATAGAATCTAATGTTTGATCAACTGATTTTCTTGAAAAAATTCGTAACATCTGGGTTTTTTTTCATATTAACATACAATTTCCAATCTGAACAACTAAAACATCAATACAGTTCGCGAGACGCGAATTGTCGAGTTTGATCTGATGATATGCGCATGTCAACGAGACGTGATAAGGCTCTTCGGGTTACTGTTATAATGATAAAAGATGCATTTAAAATACAGAAAGAGCCTCAAATTAGCCAATTCCAAGAGTAATTTTCCTTTAGAAAATAGTGTCCACAGCCGTCACCCACTTTAATTTTTTGATATGTTGTGCAAAAAACCATAAAAAAAATCACATATCTTAAAATCATTGTGGGCGATGCCTGTGGACAATTATGTTTTCTGAAAGAAAGTTCCATTGAAAATTGGTGTCTTCTGCAACTTTTGAAGAAAATACGGGAAAATGCACATGTTTATGACGTCACAATTAGCATTTAAAAACACACGTGTGAGAAAACTGATTTGTATGATTTTTCTGCATGGTATTTAAATGATTCAGAAAGTATTAATTTTCATCTTTTACACCAGTTTCATTTTTTTTAGAAACCACAGGGGAAAATTAGTATGGAAACCATACCTTGTTCTTTATGATATAACCCCTTATAAGTAGCAAAATATAGCAAACCATAGTGTGGTGATCCGGAAAGTCGGACCACAACGTCACGTGATGGCGTAAAATCAACAGTGAAATTGAGTGATACACATGAGGTATATCATAAAGATAAGCAGAATACTGTAAAATCACATGTTTTCGAGTGCCTAATTTTTCTTGGTTAGAGGAAAATAAATTGGTTCGTGAGTATTTGATTTCATGGTTGAAAAATTGTACAGTAGTACAAACTGTAATATATGTTATAAATTGCATTCATTGGTGGACATATATTCGTGGGTCTCTTCATACCTTGAAAACCACGAAAATTTAACCCAACCGAAAATTGATGATTTCACAGTATGTACTTAATTCTAAAAATAATTCACAAAATCACCAAAAAAGATATTGAAGAGTGTTAGAATTAAATTATCACTTTGTTTGACTCGTCTATTAACTTTGAATTTTTCACTCTTTTGTCTTTTTTACAAGAATAGAATGTATTTAAAGAAACACTATCTAAAGTAAGAAGAGTATGCCAGGGCATCAACGATAGTTGAAAACGTAGGACAATTTGCATATATAACGAGCGAAGCCCCTTACGCGTAAATCATCCCAAGTTTCCAACTATCGTTGATGTTCCTAGCACAATCTACTAACTAGAGAGTGATTCCTTATATTTCCATATCATTGTTAAATTACATTGTACATTTAGATTTTAAAATGTTGTCTTATGGATTTAAATTAAACACGAGGCCTTCATGTCAATTTCAATAGTCCCCACCCACTGATGTCAAACACAAAGACAGCCACGGGAGATTTACATGCATATTAGGCTATAATTAGCGTCAGACACAAAGACAGACGTACGAGATTTAATTTAAAAAAGGGGATCACTGTCTAGTTAGTAAATTATGCCAGGGCATCAACGATAGTTGAAACTGTGGGACAATTTGTGTATATATATATAAGCAAAGCCCGCTTCGCATAAATTATCCCACGTATCCAACTACCTTGATGTCCCTGGTATATTCTAATAACTAGACAGTGATTCCTTATACTTCCATAACATTGTGAAGTTACATTGTATATCAAGTTTAGAGTTAAAAATGAAGACTACATGATTTCAATTACACGAGGCCTCCATGTCAATTTCATTATTTACTATTGTTCCCTGCCCACTGACGTCAAACACAAATTCGGCTGCACGACATTTATGTGCATATTTTGAATTCTGCGGGATATACGTACACATAAGGCATCCTCAGCTCCTCCCCTATTACTTTGCCCTTTGTGTAGAGGACTTATTTAGGCTCTGCCTGCTGCCCAATCAAAATTCAAATAAAAAACCCCTATCGCTTTGTCTGATTTACATTCCGGTAGAATGATCAAGGAATCGACTCATCTTTCAAAGAGTTATTCCCAATACCCTTTTATTCAATTTGTATAAAAT